>NC_067128.1:38575562-38649710 GCF_021347895.1 Acanthochromis polyacanthus
ATCAGACGCTTTTATCCAAAGCAGCGCATCTGAAGTAGATACAACACACAGTCGATGAACCTGAACACATCGTCAGTGATGCTTCCTGGACTATTTCGGCTCTTTCAACATCACACTCCATCACCCAGGACACCCAGGCAGAGTAGATCAGGTTGTGTCTAGGGGTCGCAGCGCCCCCAACAGGTAACTAGTACATAACACATCGACTTAAAGGGGAACTTCGTTTTTTTCAACCTGGGGTCTGTTTTCATATATCATTTCATACATGTGAGTGATGGAGAAATGAATTTTCGACATAGCTCCAGTATTTAGCCAGGAAGGCAGCTTAGCAGCTCAGCTAGCGCAAAGTATGGGGCAACTTGCGCCCCCCCCGGATCAAAGTCCGCCCTAACGTGCTTTTTTCCCCACACTGACCGGCTCGGATAGTCTCAATGAGTGTCCCACAACATACTAGAGATGAGAAGTGAACGAAAACCTCCACATTACCTGGCGATCGCTCTTTGTTGTGGTCTGTATCCAAATCTCAGGACGCTAGAAAGCAAATCTCATTAAAGTTTCCCTTTAATGTCTACCAAAGTCCAGATACTAATGTGCCTCAAATCTGACACGTGTTAGATTCATGTTTGAAACAATAATGCTCAGTTTGCACTGAATGTAATTCTGGGATTTTGCAGAAACATTCTTACACCTCATTCAGTCCTGTTTTCTGCCCACACCTGCTGGTTATCAGACTATTTCCTCTGACTTTAATAAACACCTGCAGCATCACACGTAGCAGCAAAAACCATCAGTTCTCTATGTGCATTTACACACGTGTCTAGGCAATGGTGACTTCTTTAGTGAAAGTGAGATGGAAGCTTCATGAAGCAGTGAACCACTTTGACAGAAGAGTGACATCTGCTGGCTCTGTGTCAGAACAGCATCTAAGTGGAAAAAACTTCTCCACAGTCAGAGGTGTTTGAAAGATCGAAAATAGAATGAACAAGAGTGGCGCGAAGAAAGCAAGAATTAAAAAGAGGAACGCTCTGGAAACACATGCAGCCAAATGTGCTGTCACTGTGGACTTTTTCACTAAAACGAGCTCGTGGTTTGAAACGACAAATGAGGACAATGAAACGGTACAACAAGATGTTGAGCTTTGCTTTCAAACCACCGTTCAAATTAATTATGAAGTCAGTGAATTGTGTTGCCTTGTGGCATATCTCATAATATTATATCATTTAAATAAAAATATGATGCCAGGCCACATAACTGGGAAACTTTGTCTTGTAGCCCCTCAGAGTCTAAAGAAATCCAGCACCAAGCAGCAGCCATGAGTCCAGAATGGTTCATTGAATCAAGATGAATGATATGAATATCCCTCCATTCTCTATACACTGCTTTATCCTCACTAGGGTCGCGGGGGGTGCTGGAGCCTATCCCAGCTGACTCGGGCGAAGGCAGGGGACACCCTGGACAGGTCGCCAGTCTGTCACAGGGCTACATACACAGACGAACAATCACACCTACGGGCAATTTAGAGAAATCAATTAACCTCAGCATATTTTTGGACTGTGGGAGGAAGCTGGAGTACCTGGAGAAAACCCACGCATGCACAGGGAGAACATGCAAACTCCATGCAGAAAGATCCCAGGAAGGCCAAGATGCAAACTGAGGATCTTCCAGCCACAAGGCAAAAGTGTTAACCACCAAGCCACAGTGCAGCCTCAAAGACGTAATCTGATATTCATAATTATGTTTTCACTTGTGTATGATCACCTGTAACTACAAACAGTTTTTTGTTAGCTTAGACTGAGCCTCTCATATCCACAAAGGGAGTAGGCCTCTTCAACAGAGTGTCGTGTCACCATGTTTCTACAGCTGCCCAGAAGGGACAAACCAAATATTGGCTCAAGAGAGAGCCTTTTGCATTCCTAACGTTGAAGTGACAGACACCTTAGGTCATCCTACACACTTGGAAAGAGAGGAGTTGAGTGAGAGCTATTCAGTTCACCCATTTTGAATGTTATCAGGGTGTCCCACACATATGGGCCAGCAGGAACCTCCTCTATCTTCTAGTAGACTCAGTAGGCATGTTGAATATTTAGTTACAATGGTTAAAAATGTGGTTGATTAACAGTTAAGGTTAATAAATAAGTCATTTGAATAAATAAATAGAATAAATATGTGGACAGACAAACAGATAAAGATTTAAAATTCATAAAATGTTAAAAGGCAATTTAACAGCTTCAGTTAAATATTACTATAAAATGTGTTTCTCAATGCATGCCTCAGATGTAATTGCACCGCTAGAGGGCACTATTGCGCCACGTTTATGGCAGAAGAAGAAGTACACTGCTAGCTAGCGGTCAGTCACATGTTAGCCTGTTGAATGTGTTATACAATGAGATGCAGCAGTCTGTTCAGTAAAAGAAATGAAATAGAAATCGAGCGTTTGGCCATTGTTTTCGCTTCAGACATAGATGCAGCTAAATCCACAACAATTTTTTGGTGCCGAAACCCGGGACAGGACGTGTGAGCCTGGAGAAGAAAGAAGTTTGTTGGGATCTCGCCGATAGCTGCGACAACGACACAGACAAAGGGACGCCATGTCGGAGCGACTACAAAGACTGAAACAGAAACGGACGGTGCTACGGGCGTCTGTTACAAGGCTGCTGCAAAATATTCAAGATGAAATAAGTAAGGACAATGTGGATAGTGGACGTTTACTTGAATTACTCGCCATGTTATCGCAAAGGGAGAAAGGCCTGCAAGAAATTCAACCAGGCATTGAAGAGGAAATCCCTTTAGACGAGCTAGATGCGGATGTGGTGCGGACAATAGAGTATCAAGATAACGTTGAATTATGGAGGACACGGGCACAGAGGATGATTGAAAGAAATGTTATCCAACAACAACAGGGTGCAACAGAAACACGTTCACAGCGACTGAGTGATGCAAGTACACGGTCAATGACAAGCAGACCCTCAGTAAAGCTACCCAAGCTCTCAATAAATAAGTACAATGGCGAAGTGTGCATGTGGCAGGAGTTTTGGGACCCATTTGAAAACGCTGTTCACCTAAACCCAGATTTGAGCAACACTGAAAGGTTCACTTACCTGAAGTCATATCTCATCGGACCAGCTTCACGAGCTATTGCAGGACTGAAGGTAACTGATACAAACTATGATATAGCAATAGACATGCTAAAGCAGAGATTTGGCAGAAAGGATCTCATTGTGAGTGCACACATGTCAAAGTTACTGAATTTAAGCCCAGTTAAGAGATCTTCAGACATTGTTACACTGAGACAACTTTTTGATGATGTAGAAGTGCAAATAAGAAGCCTTGAAGCTTTAGGTGTTGTGTCAGACAGTTATGGAGGTTTATTGTGCCCCATTCTGCTTCAGATGATTCCTGATGACCTCGCTCTTGACTATACACGCAAAACAGATGTAACTAAAGAGTGGGTAGTTAATGACCTTGTGAGCTTTTTGCAGCAAGAAGTTGAAAGCAGAGAGCGTGCTGCACATTTGACAAAACCAAGAGAAAATAACAAAGATACACATGCTGCACAGAAACAATATTGCAAACCGGATTCAAGCAAAGACAAGTGGAAACGAGCTCATGTGCCATCAGCAGCAGCACTCCACACAGGGAGTTCAGATACCTTTGTTCACAGTTGCATATTCTGTAACAGTACCAGTCACAAGTCCGAACAATGCACAGAAGACACAGTCTCAAGCAGGAGGGAAAGGTTAAAGAAAACAGGAAGGTGTTTCATATGCCTCAAACCAAGACATCTTGCTCGTGACTGCAGATCCAAAAATGTGACATGCACTGATTGTGGAAGAAGACATCATGCTGTTGTGTGTGACAAAGGTGAAAAACCCATTGAAAACACTGAAGCTGTTGAGAGTACAAGTGAAACCGTAGTCTCTTCAGTCATCCCACATGCAGCAAAAATGACTCCAGAAAAATGTGAAACAGTGCTGTTGCAAACTGTCAGAGCAAAAATTGAAGGACCTGGCGGAAATAAAACTGTGCGATGCTTGATTGATGGAGGAAGTCAGCGAACTTTTGTTCATGAGAAACATGTGAAGGGCCTAAAACTACCAATAATGAAACA
This sequence comes from Acanthochromis polyacanthus, assembly GCF_021347895.1. Taxonomy (NCBI): domain Eukaryota; kingdom Metazoa; phylum Chordata; class Actinopteri; family Pomacentridae; genus Acanthochromis; species Acanthochromis polyacanthus. The sequence goes on from NC_067128.1 coordinate 38,579,671, forward strand.
AGAGACATTGAACCTCCATACATTTGGCTCAAAGAATCCAGTGACTACAACATGCAATGTTATAAAACTAGTCCTGGAGAATGTGAGAAACAAAGATCAGAAAATCGAGATTGAAGCTGTTCAAACTCCACAGCTTTGTACTGCAGTTATGAAAGTTCCCAGTGAACACATCCAAGGGCAGCTGGAGAACAGAGGACTACCAGTAGCAGATGTGTCAACAGGTGACAAGGACGATTTGGAGCTGGCAGTACTTATTGGAGCAGATTACTACTGGAGAGTAGTCACAGGTAAAACTGAAAGACTATCAGATGCTTTGGTTGCTATAGAAACCAGATTTGGCTGGGCAGTGCAAGGACCAGTGGTCATGTCCAGTATAAATGAAGCAACATGCATGCACATTGGACTCAGTGATAACTCAGTGGAGATTTCAACCCAACTAAGAGCGTTTTGGGAAATCGAGTCACTGGGCATCTCAACTAAAGGTGAGGAAACACCTGATGACAAGAAGGCCAAAGAAAGCTTTGACAGGTCAGTCAGATTCATTAATGATCGATATGCAGTTGCCTTGCCATGGCGCCAAGACACACATGAACTTTCAGACAACAAGAAGGTTGCACAAAAAAGATTTGAAGGTCTGAAAAGAAAACTGAAATCTGATGTGACACTGTTCCAAAGATACAATGATGTAATACAGGATTACACGAAGCAGGGAATATGTGAAGATGTGCCAGACAACAGTCACTCAGCAGACTCAGAAGGTGTAACTTATTACTTACCTCATCATGCTGTAATCAGAGAGGACAAGGTGACTACCAAGTTAAGAGTAGTGTTTGATGCTTCATCTCATGAAGAAGGGTGCTCCTCTTTGAATGACTGTTTGTTACCAGGCCCAAACCTGAATGCTGACCTCATGAGCATTTTGATCAGATTCAGACAAAATCCTGTAGCTTTTACAGCAGACATTACGAAAGCCTTTCTACAGATATCCTTAACTGAACAAGACCGAGATGCTGTGAGATTTTTATGGCTTACAGGACCACCAGATGCTGAGAGCACAGAGACACGCACCATGAGAATGACACGCGTCGTGTTTGGAGTAACCTCAAGCCCATTCCTGCTCGCAGCTACAGTCAGACATCACTTGGACAAGTACGAAGCTGAGCAACCGGATACAGTGAAACTAATGAGAGAATCACTGTATGTCGACGACCTGATTGCAAGTGCAGGTAATGCGGAAGAGGCATACACACTTACCACAGGAGCAAAGGAAATATTGGCTGCCGCCAATATGCCTCTGTGTAAGTGGACAACCAACTGTAATGAACTAAAAACCAAGTGGTCAAACAGTGAAGCTGATTTCAAACAAGAAACCGAGACACACGGAAATGTCCTGAAGGTGCTTGGTCTGGTCTGGAGACCAGACACTGATGACTTTGCTTTCGATCTCAAACACCTGATGAACATTTTAAAGGGAAGAGAGAACACAAAGAGGAGTGTTTTGAGATCATCTGCGAGAATATTTGATCCCATAGGTTTCCTAACGCCTTTTACCATTCGAGTAAAATGTCTGTTTCAGGAAATGTGGCGACGAGGACTGAGCTGGGATGAAGAGCTGCCGCCTGACCTTTCACAAGCATGGGAGGAGTGGTGCATGGAGCTTCCTCAGATCCACCAGATACTCATTCCAAGGTGGTATGGAACAGAAAAACTACCAGATGAATCACAAATTCTCCATGTTTTCACAGACGCTAGTGAAAGGGCTTATGGCGCAGTTGCATACCTGCAAGGACACACTTCAGAACACGAGACAGTAACTGCATTCGTTGCATCAAAATCAAGAGTGGCACCAATAAAGACAATAACACTGCCGCGTTTGGAGCTAATGGGTGCGTTGGTTGGAGCAAGATTGGCAACTAACCTTTTAAGGGCACTTAACATGAAAACCACTCAGCTGAAAATGTGGTCCGACTCCATGATAGTGATCTGCTGGATTCGCAGCTCGTCAAGGAAGTGGAAACAGTTTGTTGCCAACAGGGTTATGGAAATACAAACTTTGACACCCCCAGAAATATGGACTCATTGCAAGGGCAAACTAAACCCAGCTGATCTTACAACAAGAGGTCAGTCTGCGTCAAAGCTGAAAGAAGAAGAGCTCTGGTGGTCAGGTCCACAATTTCTAATGGACACAGAACTGAAAACTACACTGCCAGAGACAACAGAAGGAGCACTCTCAGAGGAAGAGATAAAAACTGAACTAAAGGCAGGTCAAGTTGCAGTTCATCTCAGTAACAGTGACAGAGTGCAATCCGAGCCATTGCTAAAGCTGGAAAAATACAGCAAGCTACAGACCGTACTGAGAGTAACAGCGTGGATTCAAAGATTTCTCAACAACTGTCGTTCAAAGCAAAGAAAAGGGGGAGAACTAACAGCAGAGGAAATCTCAGACGCTGAAAAGGTATGGATACGTGAAACACAACTTAACAGTTTTGAAAGGGAAACAACAGAGCTAAAAACTGGAGAAAATGTGCACAAGGACTCAAAAATCAGAGACTTCAAACCATTTCTGGATGAGCATGGACTAATCTGTGTAGGAGGAAGGCTGCATCAGTCAGACATGAGTTTCAGTGAGCAGCATCCATGGTTAATACCACAGAGTCACAGATTTTCACAACTTCTGATCAAGTACAGTCACGAAAGTGTAATGCATTCAGGGGTAAGAGACACTCTTGTTCATCTAAGAGAAAGGTACTGGATGCCACGTGGGAGACAGATGGTCAAAAAATGCATTTCTGATTGTACAGTTTGTAAAAGATTCAAGGTCAAGGCAGCACAGCAAATAGCTGCACCCCTACCAAAGGATAGAGTCACAGAAGCACCACCATTTGAAATCACTGGAGTAGACTTTGCAGGCCCACTATTTGTAAAGTCAAAGAATACCACGGACAAAGCGTACATTGCACTTTTCACCTGTGCCGTGACGCGAGTAGTACACCTTGAACTGGTATCGAGTTTATCAACAGGAAGTTTCCTCTTGGCACTAAAAAGATTCATTTCAAGGAGAGGACTTTGCAGAACAATTTACTCGGACAATGCAAAGACCTTCAAGAGAGCCGATCAAGATCTTAAAGAACTGTGGAAGGCAGTAAAAGAGCCTGAGCTGCTGGAATATTTCTCAAAAGGAGGAATCAAGTGGAAATTCATCGCAGAAAGAGCGGCTTGGTGGGGTGGTTTTTGGGAACGACTGGTGCGTTCTGTAAAAGGTTGTCTCAAGAGAGTAATGGGCAGAGCATCTCTAAGCTTTGAGGAGTTAACATCTCTTTTGACAGAAGTGGAAGCCACTATCAACTCAAGACCACTCACATTTGTGTACAATGATTTACGAGAGCCACAACCATTGACACCAGCCCATTTCCTAATAGGGAAAAGACTCACCTCCTTACCACCAAAGCCATTCACAACAGCAGGTCAGACAACAAACGCAAACAAAGAAGAGCTGACCCGAAGATGGAAATACCGCCACAAACTCGTAAATGACTTTTGGACCAGATGGAGAAAAGAGTATTTGCTGGACCTCAGATCAGCTCACACTCGTCAAACCCCAAATCCGACACCTCTCAAAACAGGAGATTTAGTTCTCATCGGAGATGACAAAATGCCACGTCAAACATGGAAAACCGGACTTGTCACAGAAATATTCCCAGGAAGAGATGGACTAGTTAGATCCTGCGCTGTGCGCACACCAACTGGGACAACTTTAAGAAGACCAGTTCAGCTGCTATATCCCTTTGAAGTTAATGCATGAACTGTCTTCTTTGGGGGGGAGGATGTTGAATATTTAGTTACAATGGTTAAAAATGTGGTTGATTAACAGTTAAGGTTAATAAATAAGTCATTTGAATAAATAAATAGAATAAATATGTGGACAGACAAACAGATAAAGATTTAAAATTCATAAAATGTTAAAAGGCAATTTAACAGCTTCAGTTAAATATTACTATAAAATGTGTTTCTCAATGCATGCCTCAGATGTAATTGCACCGCTAGAGGGCACTATTGCGCCACGTTTATGGCAGAAGAAGAAGTACACTGCTAGCTAGCGGTCAGTCACATGTTAGCCTGTTGAATGTGTTATACAATGAGATGCAGCAGTCTGTTCAGTAAAAGAAATGAAATAGAAATCGAGCGTTTGGCCATTGTTTTCGCTTCAGACATAGATGCAGCTAAATCCACAACAAGGCATGTTATCATCCATCATGATCATTGGTAAACACAAAGTAACCCTATCTGGTCATGTGAATTAGAACACAAAATGGGGCTTAGGGTGCATTTTCAGCCCAACAAAAATCTAAATGGTAATTTCGGTTCCTAAACTTGCACTGACTGAAAAAAAATGTAAATAAACCTTCAGTTCAACAAGTTAAACTATAATTATGGTCTAAGACAACACTCAGACTTCAGTTTCCTGGATGAAAGTTCACAGATTTATACCTTCTTCATCTCATCCAGCCTCTAAATGTGGTCTTTTGTTCCTCTTTGTAAGTGCTAAATTAGAAAAGATAACAACATCCTGATTCTACTAGAAGGTGGATCATGTCTCTACCTGCCTACATGTATGGGAATGATCATGCCTATTCTATGGTATGATAACATCCAAATTGTGTGTTTAATTAGTGACAATTTACAACCTTCCCACTCGATACCACAAAGTCCTACACTCTGGTCGTGTACCACAAACATTTTTACAAAATATCACAGGTCCCAGCACAATTTTGAGGCGTTTGCAAATGCTAGAAGTAGGACAGAGGAACCACCAGCATGGCAGCAAACACTGGAAAAATAAGAGAAAATGTTCAGAGAGATGGGCAGTAAGCATAACAGAGGCTCTTAACTGTTGTATGGCTTTTAAGAATAATACAGGATTTTCTGATGGAGGGTGCACGATGTTGAGAAAAGGCACATTAACTTGACTTTGAGCTTCACTACGTACAGGTCCTTCTCAAAAAATTAGCATATTGTGATAAAGTTCAGTATTTTCTGTAATGTACTGATAAACATTAGACTTTTATATATGTTAGATTCATTACACACAACTGAAGTAGTTCAAGCCTTTTATTGTTTTAATATTGATGATATTGGCCAAAAAGTAAAGAAAAACCAAAAATCCCTATCTCAAAAAATTAGCATATTCCATCCGACCAATAAAAGAAAAGTGTTTTTAATACAAAAAAAGTCAACCTTCAAATAATTATGTTCACTTATGCACTCAGTACTTGGTCGGGAATCCTTTTGCAGAAATGACTGCTTCAATGCGGCGTGGCATGGAGGCAATCAGCCTGTGGCACTGCTGAGGTGTTATGGAGGCCCAGGATGCTTCGATAGCGGCCTTAAGCTCATCCACAGTGGTGGGTCTGGTGACTCAACTTCCTCTTCACAATATCCCACAGATTCTCTATGGGGTTCAGGTCAGGAGAGTTGGCAGGCCAATTGAGCACAGCAATACCATGGTCAGTAAACCATTTCCCAGTGGTTTTGGCACTGTGAGCAGGTGCCAGGTCGTGCTGAAAAATGAAATCTTCATCTCCATAAAGCTTTTCAGCAGATGCAAGCATGAAGTGCTCCAAAATCTCCTGATAGCCAGCTGCATTGACCCTGTCCTTGATAAAACACAGTGGACCACCACCAGCAGCTGACATGGCACCCCAGACCATCACTGATTGTGGGTACTTGACACTGGACTTCAGGCATTTTGGCATTTTCTTCTGCCCAGTCTTCCTCCAGACTCTGGCACCTTGATTTCCAAATGACATGCAAAATTTGCTTTCATCCAAAAAAAAGTGCTTTGGACCACTGAGCAACAGTCCAGTGCTGCTTCTCTGTAGCCAAGGTCAGGCGCTTCTGCCGCTGTTTCTGGTTCAAAAGTGGCTTGACCTGGGGAATGCGGCACCTGTAGCCCATTTCCTGCACACGCCTGTGCACGGTGGCTCTGGATGTTTCTACTCCAGGCTCAGTCCACCCCAGGTAAAAAAGTAATATACTGTAATGTACTAAAAATGTACTTAATTTTCTGAAAGTACATTTCTAGCACATTTTGACTTTATGTGTTAAAATAAAGTAAACCAAAAATATACTATAAATGTATTAATTACAAATATATTATTTCCTCAGTAGTACTTCAGTTTACTTAGATAAAGTACACTATTTAGTACTAATACTTAAATTCATATTAAGTATATTCATATAAGATATACTAACACTGAAATATATATGTGTTTGATTAGTATATTTATTTATTCTGTACTTCAAATGTGTTAAATATAAGTTTAATGTCAGTGTATTTGCATCTACTTTTATCAAGTGCACTTTTAGCATCCTTTCAATAAGTTCACTTTTATAACACCTTTTTTCATATCATTGTTAGCACAGCAATGTTAAAGTGCACTTAAAATAAGTATATTAATAATTGAATACTACTTCAGTGGTAAATTAGTGTATTCTTCATAAGTACACTATAAACCAGAACAAATTCATCAGTATATAGCCATTTCTTTTAGTGTGCTAAGATCAGTTTAAAAGAATGTACAATAACAGTTCATTTCTGCAGCTGACCTTGTCTCTTCAACCTTTTAAAATAATGTATTTTACCAGCAAAATGCAACAATGCTGTTATGTAACAATACCTTTTCAAATTCAAAAAATATCCTTACTTTTCTATTTCAATTTTAAAATGTTAGCAATTAGTGCTATAAAGTATTTGGATTACTTCAACACCACCTTTGTTTTATGCAATATTTAAAAATCCATCCATTCTCCAAATTTAATGGTGAATTTTGAATAAACATGAACATCAACAACAGAGCACCTTTAACTCACACATAAAGCAAGTCTGTAGGACTTCCTTTTTTCACCTGCGTAATATTGTAAAAATCAGGAACATTCTGTCTCAGAGTGATGCAGAAAAATTAGTTCATGCTTTTGTTACTTCCAGGCTTGACTATTGCAATTCCTTATTATCGGGTTGTCCAAATAGCTCTCTCAAACATCTACAGTTGATCCAAAACGCTGCTGCGAGAGTACTGACAGGAGTTAGCAAAAGAGATCATATTTCCCCTATACTTGCTTCTCTTCACTGGCTTCCTGTTAAATGCAGAATAGAATTTAAAATCCTTCTTCTGGCATATAAAGCTCTTAATAACCAATCTCCATCATATCTTAAAGATCTGATAGTACCTTATTATCCTAGTAGAACTCTTCGCTCTCAAACTGCAGGCTTACTTGTTGTTCCTAGAATTTCTAAAAGTAGAATGGGAGGCAGAGCCTTCAGTTATCAGGCGCCTCTCCTGTGGAACCTGCTCCCAGTTTGGGTTCGGGAGGCAGACACCCTCTCTATTTTTAAGACCAGGCTTAAAGCGTTCCTTTTTGACAAATCTTATAGTTGGGGCTGACTGGGTGACCCACAGGGGTTCGGCTTGTGTCTTCATTTGCACAGCTGACCCCTTCTTGGACGTCCCTTCGTTCTGCCTCTAGTCATGCTGCTATAGGCCTAGGCTGCTGGGGGACTTTTCTTGACGCACTGAGCCCTTCTCTATCTACCTTTACATTTAATATGTATACCGTTATTGCAGTACATTCACTCTGTTTCCCCCTGTGCTATTTCTCCGAGTGTCCCTGGTCCCAGAGCTGGATGCTTCAGATCTGCGGTTGATGTTCCAGTCTCCATCATGTCCACTGTGGGATGCTGCTGCTGACCTTCCTCCAGCCCTCTGCTTCCAACTCCCTTTTTCCACCAGTCAACTCTGCATTGCCTTCACTATACTGTTATGCTAACTTACATACTGTTTGAATTTTACTGCTAGCTATATAAGGAGTATGTTTAATGTCAGAGCCGTACATCATAAGAGTAAATTATGAGTCAGTTTTCAATGTTAGCTTATACTTTGTTTGTGTCACATATCCTGTCATGCATGTATCCAAATGTGTGTTGTGTTTTCCTTGCTTTCCCACCCCTCCCTCTTCTCCCATCCCTCCCCCTTGCCCTCTTCTGTCCTTCTCAACCCGCCCGGCCAGCAGGCAGATGGGTCCCCCCTATATAGAGCCGGGTTCTGCTCGAGGTTTCTTCCCTGTTAAAAGGGTGTTTTCCTTGCCACTGTCGCCTTTGGGCTTGCTCTGGGGGTCAGGCATTTGGGTTCTGTAAAGCGTCTTGAGACGAGTTGACTGTAACTGACGCTATATAAATAAAATTGAATTGAATTGAATTGAATTGAATTGGCCATGTGCTTTTATGTAATGCAGTATTCACCAGTATTTCTAATAAAAAAACAGTACAACCTTGTGTATTTCTTATCATCACATGGTACTTATTCCAAAGCTTGGATTGTTTCACTTACATTTGACAGCAATCAGAAAACACATTACACTGATGAACATATTAAGACGTGTAGATAACAGGAAAGTTGCTTTGCTGCTTGACAGAAAAATGAATCTTTTGAAAGTCTTTGATTTTGCATGAAAACAGTCTTGCAAAAGTATTCACCCCTACGATTTTGTTTGTATTTTGTTATACCACAACTGTTATAGTATAACTGTTTAACAGCACAGTCTTTGTGTGTGCTTGCCCATGTGCCTTATCATTTTTACAGATTTAATACTCTGAAGTTGCCATTTTTGGACATTGTCCACTAGTTTTAAGGCACACCAAGAATACACACTGATATGTAATCCCTATTTCTTGCAATTTGGCAGTGGTTTCAGCAATTTTTCTCAAACTTCCCCATTAACTATTTAATCTCTCTCTACATTATTTGGTAGAGGAATAACATATTGTTTGTCTCTTGATTGGATCAAAACACATTTCCTGTGGAACAGGTCAGTGGGCACCGCATAAACATTCCTAGATTCTGACACCTCAGACATAAAAGTGGAAGCAATGTTCAGTTGACTATCCTTGCAGAGCTGTCCATCAGTCTTCACAAGCTCCTTTACCAATATACAGTGCAATGACAAATCGCCTGCTCTGAATACTGACATGCAAAGAATTCTACATAATTTTCCATCCTGTAACTCCACTGTTGAGTTGATCCTTTTTTTAGACTTCTGTTACTGCTGGAATGATACAGTATGCCTTTTACAATGAAACGGTGATAACAAACAGTGTTCGATTATAACACTTAGCAAGTCTTTGATAGTAAGTTTTTCTAATGCTGACAGTTTGTGATGACAGGGATTACCAAAAACCCTGACATTTTCATCCAGGCTAGATGAATTAGAACTTGATACATTGCTGTTTAGGAGATGTGAAAAAATGCATTTCACCCCTTCATTAGCATCTACCATGTACTTTTCGGCTTTTTGTGTTAGACTCCTCCAGCAAAGAAATCTTTTAACTATTTGCTCTGGAACGTGTTGTCCCATGGAAGTACTGTAACAAAGTGCCATTAAATGACTCGAAGGAAAAAGTTGATGTGGCCCACAAAGGGCCCCAGTTCCTAACACTTGCCGCAAGGTGTGTCCGAAGATGGACACACAGACTTTTTAAAAAAAATTTAATTACTCTTTTTTTTCTGTTCTTTTTTTTTTTTTTGCAAGAACGTAGAGTCTGCGTCTGACAGACAATTTTCAATGTCAAAATTGAAAATTTGCCTGTGGCGGACATTTTTCAAATTGACCCTGAAGTACTCGTGGCGCTGTGCTGCCGCTGATTGGTTACCCCCGAATGCAACCTGCTTGAATGTAGATGCTGAGGGAAGCGTTGTTGCAGTTGAGTTACAATGGCGCAGTTCAAGTTCGGGATGTTTTATTTTAGGGACAACACAATTCACGTCGAAAGTACTGACATTGTGACACCTCAGTACAGACAGCAGCTCGTTCAGGTATTAAAACGGCCGGACCTCTCCAGTGAAGAAGGATGGGTACAAGTGTGCTGGGGCACCAGGAAAGCACCTAAAAACAAGGTGGCCGCAAAACTGCTCTTACTCGGAGGTTTGTATTGCTCGTGCATGGTGTGAAATATCTTCTGAATAAATATTCTTTCTACTAATGACTAAGATAATAGGCAAACTTATCATTCACAAGCTGCACTAGCTAACTAACTAGCTAGCTAGGTGTTAGCGGCAGACGGCAGCTAATGCTAGTGTAAATGGTGCTAACTTAGTGCAACTTCAGATGAGATTTTGTGTGAACATTTGTGAGCGTGCTGTGTGGAGAATGTTTAGCAATAATTGCCCACTGTAAAGAAAATAACAATAAAAAATTGTACAAATTAGTTATGCTAGCACTTGCCAGCCACTACTGTTAGTGATGATTTGATAAAGAATTTGCCAGTGGCTCATGCTAATGAATGTTAATGTTAACCTTGTATGTAATTTAATTTTATGTAACTATGTTTATAAAAAGACCTAAAGTGACTTGTTGTGTATAATCTTAGATTGACTGTGGTGCATTTCACGAGACATACAAAATATCTAAAATATTGAGCAATGGTTTTGACAGTTTGTCTGATGTATGGTTGTGGTTACAGACAACTACAAGGAGTTGATGGGAAAAAAAGAAGCCTTCCTCCAGGATGAGGACATCTGGCACATGGCAGTTGCAAGGATCACACCTTGTACCACAACACATGATGGAAGCAAACCAAAGGTTATTTTTGTTGCTTGTGTTGGTAGTTTCTTTAGAAAACACACTTTAATTAATAGTTATAGGCTATTGTGTTGCAACTAGGGATGCCACAATACCACTAATTTTATAGATAGTTCTGACGGCATTCAAATTTGTCTATAACAAAGTCGATAACAGTGTTGCCAACTATTTTCAGTGGGAAGTAGCTAAAGCCTGCAGGAAAAGTCCTGGATGTCGCTAGATAACGTCACGTGCTAATTTGCATATATATGATGGCATGACTTTATTACATATATACAAAATAAAATAAAAAAATTTAAATTAAGTTAAACTAAACTGACTGACCAGCGTTTATTTCAAGAGGCTCCTCAATGTGCATCCAAATCTGCCTCTTAATATTAAAAAACTGTTTATACAGGCTGTTGCATCGACTGTAACTGCAGTATCATGAACAGAAAGATGATCATGCACTGGAATAAATTCACTATTGTTAACTCTGTCTATTTTGACAAAACAAAATCAAACTCAAATAGTTAAGTTAAATCATTTAGAATAAAAAATGATGGGGATCAGTGATTGGTCTTTAGGCATGCACATTCACAGTTCATCCACGTCTGTGTGGCTGCTGATTGATCCACTGAACGTGTTGCTGCTGCTCTGTCCCACCCACCAAACAGTCCACCCAGAGAGCTACATTAACACTCATTCACTGAGAAATACTGGCGAGTCCCTTCAAGAAAAGTAGTTAAGGTCTGTCCAAAAAGTCGCTAGATATGACGCGAGTCGCTTTTTTAAAAAAAAAAATCGCTAAAGGGTTCTGAAAAGTAGCTAAATCTAGCGACAAAGTCACCAAGTTGGCAACACTGGTCGAACATGAAAATAGAATATATCAATTATTTAGTAAAAGTCACAATATGTTGCTAACACACATGTGCACATATATTTTGATCTACTGAGCAGTAATGAAGCTAACTGCTGTGTTTACATTTACACAGCAGTGGTTGCAGTGACAAGACAGTTTACAGCTTCATCACTTGTCACTACATGTTTATTAATGACCTGTTGCTGCACTAGCACTTACCACAGTGATTGTTTTTTTCCTTTTGCCCTCCCTCCTCTCCTTGCATTTCACATCAGATTTAAACACCTGTACGTTCAAAATGCTGCTCCATTTCGTATCATACTTACCAAAGTCTTGATTCACTGAACTCCCTATTTGTAGGTTGGTTATGTTTTTCATATCTTGGCTCATCTTTTTTATGAGAAATGATATGAAGTGAATGTCACCCACTGAATTATTTTTAATTGTAACACATAAAATCGTTAATGAATTTATGACACTGTAATACTATGATGTTTTTTAGTTGAAATGTTTTTCTAAAAAAAAATCTCTTCACCAGAAAGCATCTATGGTATAGTTCATATGTTGTTGTCATGTAATACATTCTTTCTCTTCGGTACAGAAAAAAAGAATTACTGCAACTCCCAGTCTCACTTCAGATGAAGATGAAACACAGATTGACCCATCACAAGTTCTTCAAACAAATGTAAGTATTTACGGGAATAAGGGAATATTGTGGGAGGATAAGATGTATTTTTCATTATAAGTGGCTTTAGGTTTGACAGCAGTGCAGTTGCAGAAGTGGATGGTGGCACTCCAGCTGTGTTAGTTTTGAAATACTGACTGTTTAGTAAGTACAAAAACTACTACAACACACGACAAATTCTATGATATGAAAAGATAAAATTGTGAGTACTGTTCCTCTGGTGAAATATGGTCTGACAATACCTTAATAAGCTGTACAGTAGGTGATTGATTCTACAAACATCTACAAAGATGGATATTTACCCCTCTCTGCCTTTGCAGTTTAACATTTTACTTTTTCTGCCCTTTGTTTAAGAAGCCGAAGATGACAAAGGCTGCAAGAGACAGAGCCCTTTCCCAACTGAAATCCTCGCTGCTGAGAAGAAATCCAACAACCTCCACCGCCTTGACAAGTGAAGACGATACAGACATAGACACCAATGTGGACTTATTTGACCCACCTCAGGCTTCGGCATCAACTGTAAGTATTTACAAAACACAAGAAATAAAAGTAGAATTAGGGCCCTATTGTTTCCGTGATCACAGACTCTCGGATGGAATTGCGGAATTGAGCAATAAAAACGGAATCTACTTTATAACACGGAATATCACGGAAAATGACATAATTTGACTGAAATGCTGTTATCGTGAGGAAGAGGAATGTAAACCCAGGGGGAATTTTACCAGAGGGACGGTAATCTGCGTGACACAGCCCCGAAATTCACCTACGCCCCCTCCCACTTTTAAACAATCTATATTTCAAAACATGTGAACATGGTGAAGCGGCTTCACAATAATCCGCCTTTGCTTGCAAGAAAATTTAAGAAACACGACACTACACTCCAGGTGAGTCATACTAACATAGCATTGTTGACATTTTAATTTATGCAGGACCTCTGCCAAGGGGAAAGTGAAGAGGAGAGTGTCCTGATGGATCAGCCCAGATCCAGTGTTGACATGCAACAGGAAGTGATGGATGCTCTGAAAGGTATTCATACAAAGAAGAATTGCTTATGTTTTTTATGTCAGTAATTGTATCGATAGGAGCCTTATCTCTCATATCTGTGACTTGTGTTTTTTTCCTTAATGCAGAAATACCAGCCTTAGTCAAGTGTGTCAGAGATCTTATTACAACCATGAAGAGAGTGCCACCTGTCATGGACACTGACAGTACAAGTTCTGGTTCTTCCAGTCCAGCTCCAGAAATGGTATGTTTTGCATTTATACACGTTTTGTAAATACTGCCTTTTTACCTCAGCCAGGAGGTTATGTAATCACTGGAGTTTGTTTGTTTGTCGTCCGTCCGTCCGTCCGTCCGTCCGTCCGTCGTCCGTCCGTCCGTCCGTCCGTCCGTCCGTCCGTCCGTCCGTCCGTCAACAGCATAACTCAAAAAGTCATGGACGGATTCTGTCAATTGAGAGATGGCCGCCAGGCCATCTCTCAATTGTCCTTTGACCTTCAAAAAATTCCTGGATCCAGACCGTGGTTCGGATCACCTCCAAAATCTAATCGATTCTTACTGTTGCTCTTCCGGACATCCTGTAAAAATTTGGTGAAAATCTGTCCATGACTTTTTGAGTTATGCTGTTAACAGACAAACAGACAGACAGACAGACAGACAGACACACACACACACACACACACACACACACACACACACACACACACACACACACACACACACACACACACACACACACACACACAGACAGACGGACAGACAAACGACATGGCGGAGGTATGCGCTCTCCGAGTGCTTTTCTAGTTATTACAGTAAACATTTCATCCAAAATTGTTGTAAACTACATGACTGTTAGCAGTTTTGTCTCTGTAGTCTTGACCCACATTTTGCACGTACTGCATTTGATAGAAACTGTTTTTCCCATTTCAGCATGCAGTTGTTCAGAAATTATACTTTAATTCATTGAAGACCACTTGCAGAAATTACAACTTAACTAATATTTGGCATTCAAGAGTTCGGCTCTGTCTTTTAAGAAATGCATTCCAGCAACGTATTCCTAATACCATTTCTAATAATTGACTAACTCTATTTCCTGGACACAGATTTCCCTGGGCAACACGGGGGTGCAGGTCAGCAAAATCTGTTTCCGAAGACTAAACCGAACAAGAATGTCCCTGTTCACACAGGACTTGGCTGTGCTCATCTTTGGGCGGGACGTTTTGGCATCCTCGACTCTCACAGGAAAAGCAAGGCCTACTGGAACAGCGAAAGAGCAGCTAAATCCTGAAAAGCTGAGTGCCCTTGTTGGTAAGTATTGGTTAAGTCTATTTTTTCTTATTATCATTTTGTTTTTATGCCTCTACCCTTGCCTTGGCCATAGCCAGAAGCAACATGTTTCAAGCAACATGTTTCAGATTGCCCTCATGTATGTTTGCCCCCTTCTTGCTAATGTGATAACTCTGGAAAAGCATGATTTGTAACACCATTTTATTTGTCCTTTTCTATTTTATAGATACAGTTATTGCTGAATTTCCAGGAACAAATGTGTCTGATGTGAGGGCAGTGATGCGGAGAAAATGTAACAATAAGAATTTTGTGAGCAAAAAGAAACAGTAAGCAGTAACATCAGGAACTGTTTGTAATCGTTTTTGTTTGTTTTTTGGTGGACATACATTTTGAAAAACTGTGTCAATGTTTCACATGTAAAAGTTTCAAAAGTCAGTTTAATGTTCATCCCTGTCATTACTAGCTTCTCTGCGGTGCACAGCTAGCAGGGTAGTGCTAGCACAGCTATTGTTTCTTTTTCTTTTTTCCTTTTATTATTGTTTTTTAGTTAACTTGTTAGACTATGACTAAAAAGAATTCTCTGGGGTCAGATGATCCAAATTTGAATAAAAATGTTACGATGAAGAGAAACTGTTTGAAAATGTTGTTTAAGATGTTTTTAAAGATGTACTTAAATGTACTTTATTATGCACATTTTCCCTGTAATCCCGTGCATGTTCAAAATAAACTTTTTTCTACCTCGAGTATGTTCTAATTATTTTTTATGTTTACTTAAAAGTAATTTGAAATCCAAATTAATTATAAAAAATATATACTTTCTGTGTACTGTTGAAGTGTACTTTAATGAAATATATCTAGTATACTTTCTGCACACATAATTAGTGTACTCACAGTATATTATTTTCGATGTGCTAACAATGTACTTAGTATACTAATGATATATCATGAGTGCTACTTTCGACATACTAAAGTACAACTTAGTGTACTTTTCTGTACTATTTTGAGACACCATTAAGATGAACTATAATATACTTAAGTACAACTTTTTAATTTTTATTTAATTTTTGTAAATATATTTAAAATGAAATGGCAACACATTAAGATTAAATTAGAAGTACATTTCCAGTATATTCTAAATTTATTAATAGTAATCTGAAAAGTGTATTAAAGTATACTGTAAATTGAACTAAAGAACATTATAAATAAGTACAGTATTAGTAGAGAAAAGTGCACTTAAGTATATTTAAGTTGATCTTAATGGTGTCTCAAAATAGTACAGTCAAGTATACTAAGTTGTATTTCAGTATATCTTAAGTATCAATAATGAATTATCATTAGTACACTAAGTACGTTTTTAGTACTCGAAAATAACACACTTTGAGTACAATAATTTTGTGCTCGTGAAGTTCACTAAGTGTGCTTAAATTTAGTATGTTAAAGTATACTTTTTTTCCGCCTGGGACTGCTTCCACAGGTCCCCCAAGGTCTGGAATCGGCCCTTCTCCACAATCTTCCTCAGGGTTCGGTCACCTCTTGTAGTTGTGCAGCGTTTTCTGCCACACTTTTTCCTTCCCACAGAGGTGCCTTGATACAGCACTCTGGGAGCAGCCTATTCGCTCAGAAATTTCTTTCTGTGTCTTACCCTCTTGCTTGAGGGTGTCAATGATGGCCTTCTGGACAGCAGTCAGGTCGGCAGTCTTACCCATGATTGCGGTTTTGAGGAACGAACCAGGCTGGGAGTTTTTAAAGGCCTCTGGAATCTTTTGCAGGTGTTTAGAGTTAACTCGTTGATTCAGATGATTAGGTTAATAGCTCGTTTAGAGTACCTTTTCATAATATGCTAATTTTTTGAGATAAGGATTTTTGGTTTTTCTTTACTTTTTGGCCAATATCATCAATATTAAAACAATAAAAGGCTTGAACTACTTCAGTTGTGTGTAAGGAATCTAACATATATGAAAGTCTAATGTTTATCAGTACATTACAGAAAATACTGAACTTTATCACAATATGCTAATTTTTTGAGAAGGACCTGTACATTCAGGCCAGCAGTGTGTTTCCAATATCTCTCACCTCCCTACAGAGGAGTGATGTGAATTTTACTGCTCAGCAAGTCGTATTGCACGAAGTTTTCACCATGTGTTCAGTGCTAACTGTGGTTTGTATCATAGAACGCATATAAACAGGGCCGGCTCTCCCTATACGCGAATTAAGCGGCTGCTTAGGGCCCCGCCGCCACTAGGGGGCCCCCGAATTGACTGTGTCTGATGGTCTGACCCACAGACTGCCATCTAACATTACTTGCTTCGGACTAACCTGGCAACCACGGTGGTTGCCAGAGGGGCCCTCTGTCCCCCCGCACTTTTTTCAGCCGTTACAACAGCTAAACCCGTTGTTAGCATCCAGTAACGTGTTTTCCCGAGCCGTCTTTGAATGCACCATGAGCGCATGCTAACGCAGGTGTTCCAGAGGAGACGTGCTGCTGTGCTGAACGTGCGTCTGGAGTAATGTTTAGCAAACCAGCCAGAGCCAGCAAGAAGCAAAAAACTTTACACAGTTTTTTCCAAACAAACCGTGTAAGTTGTGTGAACTTGTTGGATGCAAACAATGTTAGACTTGTTAGCTAAATGATGACAAGGTAAAATGTGGCAATATATCAATATGTTAAGCTAGTTAACAATTCAAATGTGGTTGCCTCTGTTACATTACTTGCTAATTAGTTTATTCTTGGAATAAACCCAGTCCTCTTTAATTTCTGGGCAGAAGATGTGCTCACAATTGCTCTCCATGTATTTAAGTCTTTTGCTCCCAAAAGAGGAGAGTCAGGGAGGAGAAAAAAGAAAAGGCTATCTATGGTATAAATGTGGTTAAATTTACAACTATTTTTACTGCTTCTCTTTCAAATTCTATCTCAGAATTTTGATTTTCAGATTTTTTAATGATTATTTCCATAACAAAGAGCAGAGTCAGGCAGGAGATGGACCAGAGGCGGCGGCCAGCAGTAATGTTGACCATGCAGGGTCTGCAGAGGTGAAAAAAATATGTATCTATGGGTTAAAGTGATTTTGAGGTTAAATTCTACTGCAATTTTTACTCTTCCTAATGCTATTTCAGAATTTTTCTTACCACATTTTTTATGTTTATTGCCATAACAGAAAGAGCAGAGTCAGGGAGGAGATGGATCAGAGGCCAGCAGCAGGGACAAGGATGTAGGGTCTTTACAGGTAAGGAGAGATTATATCTTCCTGAAAATAAGATATCTATTGCAGGGAGAAACCAGGCAGTACTGATCATTTCATGTTCAGTGTTTGGCACCTTTGGCTACTCGTCCAGTAGATGTTCAAGGGACATTGTTGTCAACTCAACTAGAGTTTGGCCACTAAAACTTTAGATTTTATAGTTTTATACTTTATAGTTTAAAGAACTAGCCTAGTTGGTCCCCTGGTATTGTACTGTGGCTGTTAGGGATTATGTGGTTCTTTAGCCACTAAGGACGGTGCAATTAAATGTAAGAGAATGATAAATCGCTCTGAAAAATTTGTCCCCCTCACTTCTGAGATGGTGGTTATGCCCATGTCTGTCTTCCAATAAAACATAAATCATCATGGTAACATATCAATTTAAACTGGCTTATTAGAAAACTATACGGGAAAAATACAGGAAAGAAAAAATAAACCAGCAGTCAGTTGGTGACTCCATGCTTCGTGCGTAAGTTAGGCTACTGTTACACCACGGCACCGTTTCAAACTTGATCGATTACACTGGTCTGGAGAAGCCACAGATGGAAAAGCAGTAGCACTAGAGATGGCATCATGGCTCCGAAAAGGAAGTTCAGGAGTGGGCTGAATATTTGCTGTTAATCATGTGCATGTGTGTTTTAACCCAATTACAAGCTGAGCATGTGATTTGGTAGTTGCCCTGTGCATGTTTTGGGGCCACAAAAAAAATCTTGCTTAGGGCCACCAAAGTCCGAGGGCCGGCCCTGCACAGAAAGCAAATAGACCTGTAAAAGGACTTGTATTTGATCCGAAAAAGTGGTATCAGTGCATTTCTCGCTGGTTCAAACGGTCAGTCAGGCCAGTTTGTTTAAATGCAAAGCTTATGGAGAGTCCTTTACAGTTTTCTTTTTTAAAAGTTGAGCGCAAGGAGGAGGGGTTTGTCACACTTTTCTGGAAAAGGTTAAAAGCAAAATGATCAAAGTAATTAGTTGCAAAAATCAGAAAGGGAATTAAAGTTGCCTCAGAGGAATCTAATCTGCTACAGAGAGTTCTGGAGACAGCTGGAAGTAAAATGAATGCAGAGTAATGACATATCCAAAACATATGGTCCAAAATATGCATCCGGCAGAAATGTGCAAAACCATTGTCCCCTCCAGTTGAGCCTTTTATCATGGGTAAATTTATGCCGATTGATGATGCTTCCCAGTTGAGTTGCAGCCTATCAGATATCACAGTTGTGATGTGATTTCTTGATTGGTTAGAGACACCTCTGCAGCGTCTCCTCTTTATTATGTCTATGGAGGAGACTCTCCTCAGGGACTGATCACAGCAGCAGAACCCTGAACCACAAGTTAGGGATGAGACAGATGATGAGTCGGTTGATAGTTTTGATAATTTGCTCGCCCTCAGTCACAGGATGTACATACATACATGCTGATGTTGTAAAGAGTAGTGTTGGAGATTTGCCCTTTAACTGATGTTCTGTGAAATTTAAGTTGCGATGGAACAGTTTCCTTGCAGAGGAAAAATGGACGATAGCGTTATTAGAAACTGCAACACTTATTTTATTTTTATTTCTTTAAAATGAAATGTTTATATTTTTTCTTTTAATTAATTTTAAGGTTTGAATATCTGTGAACACTTATTTGAACAGAATAGAGATTCTGATATTGTTGACAAGTATGTGTTGTAAAAAAATAATGTTGGAGATGTGCACTTATGTTGAAATAAATCCACATTGTGAAGCAACCCTTACTTGCACTGAATTGGAAGTATTTTAGAAAAATACACTGAATTACTAGGCTGGCTACCACCAGCCTGAATCTCAAGTGAGATACAGGCTGGGTACCTGCTATTCATTTTCTTGTAGGGGTGGAGCAGTTTAAAATTTTCCACAGCCGTTGATTGGGCGCTGCATATGTCAGTCAGTCTGGGGCAGTTGAAGCTCACAGCCAATCGTGTCACTGCTAGCCGCTGACGTAAATGCAGAGCGACGGCAGCACCACGAAAAAGAATCATTGCTGTGTTTGCTCATGTGTTTGCTTCTTTCGCCATGTCGCCGGACGATTCTTGCCGTTTATGTAAAGTAAACATGAGGGAAAGTGGACCCCGTGTTTATGCACACTCCACAGATATGTTTGTGTCAAAAACAACGCCGACCATATCAGATAGGTTAGCGATGATGGACCTGATAGTCACCCCGGAGCCGGAGCAGTCAAACAGATGCTGCCAGCGCTGCACCTCCACACTCGGTCGGCTTGAAAAAGACTTTCCTTTATTCAGGCAATGGGAAGAGAACGTCCGGTTAAGCAGCGTATCGAAAAGACAACGTGAACCCACCCCGTCCAAGACACCGAGGACTTTGAAAAAGACCTGCCCAAACCCACCGAGTCCACTAGCTTGTTCCTTCGGAAACACGACAACAAAGGTAACGCTTCTTCTCAATTGTTCTCGTGTTCTGTTATGAACAACCCATCATGCATTGCGCGTAGTCGCTTAGTGTGCGTCATCGTCTAACTGTCCCTCCCCGTCCTGTGATTGGATCCCTGACTCAGGGACAAATTCAACCCCAGGTCGCCAGACTGCCTAGTAAACGAAATGACAATGAGTGCACAGGCAGTCTGGGTATTCCCAGACTACTGAATTACAGGGCTTTACAGAAAAGTGTGCTATTGTAGACTTAACATGTAGTTACATGATTTTAATATTAATGTCAGGCCGAGTGGGGTGTATGATTCAGATTAAAACTTTTAAAATAGAATTTAAATTGGGTAATTTGGATTAAGAAGCAATTAAAGCTGACCACGCCACCTTGTAAGGGACGAGGACCCGATTAAAAGAGGTTCTTAACCCAGAGGTGAGCAGAGGATAAAACAAAATTTACTCCGTTCCAGTAAATTTGTCTACAAATAAGTGTTAACAATAAAAATTTAGCAGACTAAAAGTTCTTAAAGTCACTAAGGAATTGGTGACCACTGGACTCGTCACGCGGGGCCTCTTCTTTGGTGGGGGGGGGGGGGGGGGTCAGGGGAGCTTCTCCAGTCCTCCGGGGCCACGGCGCTGCTCCTCGCGATTACACAGGCTCTGGAGCCTGGGACAAAGAGAGGATCTGCCAGTGGGGGAAAGCAGTAAAGGACCCACGCGTATCCCTCCCGTGTGTGGTGACTCACCGGGTCTGAGCGGCTATATCTAAGCCGCCCAGTATGGCGCAAACACTCGTTGAGCACCGCCGTGCGTTCCAAAACTGGCCCCACTTCGTGGCTCCCGTGCGTCTCTCTCTCTGTTCGTCCTGGCTTGGTGCCGGTGCTGTGCGCCCTTGTTCAGCCTAGTAGTCTGCCATGTTGCTCGTTACACACCGCCATTCAGCGTCGCTTCTGCCCTGTTGCCTGTCTTGCTGCCGTTCACCGCTGCCTCTCCGCCGCTCGCCCTGCGGCTCCCCCTCTCTGCTGTTGATTATCTCTTTTGTTTGCTGTCATTGCCCCAGATTCTGTCCTGCGTAATCAAACTGATTGGCACCAGGTGCGCTCAACCAATGTTCACAGTCTCTGTTCCCGGCACACACAGGCAGGCAGTGGGCGTGACCTGAACCCATCCAGAAAAAAAAAAGAAATATACAAAGAAAAGCAACACAAGGCATGCAATTTGGCAAACCAACACAGAAATCAAACAAATAATTTCACAACAAAATATAAGGAAACCACACACCAAATAATCATGCAAATAAAGAAAATCAAAGTAAATAAATATTCCCACATTAATAGGTCGTGATCTAAAGTGGGCCTGAAACTCCAGGGCTGAACATGAATCCCACTCTGGCCCTGATATTCAGTCTCTGTTCCACAATGATTCTGGGTTTATAGGGTTTATTTATTTGTATTTAATCTTCTGTGGATGAATCCCGAGATCCATCAGAGCTGCCAGGAGAATTTCATTAAGGTAAGCGGCCATTAAGCACAAAATTACGCAGCACTGCTTGAACTGTGTTATTAGAAGGACTATAAGATGATTTTCGTGCAATAATTTGCTTTTCAGGATCTTGTTCTCACTAAGATGCTTCAATCAGAGGCGGATCTTGTCAGAAAAGGTTCAGGTAGCTTTGAGGCTCCACACATCTCTGACAGGCGATGGAAACTCGTGCGCATACGTGGAAAAGCGAAACAGAAATGGACAACATGGACGATTGTTTTAGCTGCAGATCAGAACTGGTCAAGCACAGTGCATCTTTTAAATCATGGCAACAGAAGGTGACGCGCACCTACAAAAGGCCTGTTGACGTTCGAACTTTCCATTTTGCATTTGGACTGTCAACATGAAGGTAAGAAAATTATTTTCATGCTTTTCTCATCAGCTGATCTTCTCTGAACACTGTGTTTTGCTGTATAACCGTACAGGAGAATGTGTAGATAAAACTGTTATTTTGTTACCTCCGCCAGGAGGTTATGTAATCATCGGAGTTTGTCTGATAATTAACAGCATAACTCAAAAAGTCATGGAGGGATTTTCACCAGATTTTTACAGAATGCCCGGAAGGCCAAAAGTAACAATCGATTAGTTTTTGGAGGTGATCCGGATCACCGTCTGTACAATTTTGAGAGATGGCATCTCTCAAAATTGTACAGTCCTTCAAAAAAAATCCTGGATCCAGACGGTGATCCGGATCACCTCCAAAATCTAATAGATTGTTACTTTGGGCTTCCGGGCATTCTGTAAAAAATGGTGAAAATCCGTCCATGACTTTTCGAGTTATGTTAACAGACAGACAGACAGACAGACAAACAGATGGCCTGGCGAAGGTCTGCGCTCTCCGAGTGCGTTTCTAGTTTAACATGGAAAGTTCGGTGGAAAATGGCTGCTGGTCCATTTCTCATAAAATGTTCCAAATATGATCAGTTGTGTGTGAAGCATTGAAGGTCCTCGGAGCCTCTTTTTAAGGTTTCCGATCAAACGTTCAGTTTATCATGATGTGGATATTGATTTAAATGTGCCGAGACCAGTAAAATGAATAATTTACATGTTCACTATGAAAAACGTCAAAAATCTGCATTTTATAAATTGATATTTGTTATTTCACAATGTGGCTGCACATTGGAGTAGTGGTTGGCACTTTCGCCTTGCAGCAAGAAGATACCCGGTTCTGTATAATTTGGTTTCAGAAATTAAAAAGCAAGATGGCGACTGGCCCATATTTCATAAAACACTAAGAAATGTGTATCTTTGGTAACCATGACGATGGAAGTATTTGAAGAAGCGTCGCGAGGGGAAACGTCCCGACGTCAGAACGTGCACGTGTAATATCCACATCAAAAATATGTATTTTTATAAACACTAATCATTGTTATTATTATTTCACAACAATTGGCACTAAATGTATGTTATTTTCACTGTATTTAAATCGGCAAAATATAGTTAATTTACAAATATTTGCTGTTAGCTACAAGAAAAAAATGTGTACATTGGGGATGGAAATCAAATAGTAAATGCTAATGGTAGTTTGCATGTTCTCCCTGTGCATGCGTGGGTTTTCTCCGGGCACTCCGGCTTCCTCCCACAGTCCAAAAATATGCTGAGGTTAATTGGTTACTTAAAAATTCTCTATACACCGCTTTATCCTCACTCGGGTCGCGGGGGGTGCTGGAGCCGATCTCAGCTGACTCGGGGGAAGGCAGGGGACACCCTGGACAGGTCGCCAGTCTGTCGCAGGGCTACATATACAGACAAACAGTATGAAATGAGTAGTACTGGGGCTGCACAAGGAACAATGGCTCCATTCACTCTGTGTACATCTGACTTCAAATACAGCACTGAGTCCTGCCACATTCAGAAATACTCTGATGACACTGGCAATTTAGAGTAATCAATTAACCTCAGCATATTTTTGGACTGTGGGAGGAAGCCAGAGTTGATTATTATTACGGTTATTTTAATATAATTTTTATTTAAATACATCACAGATGTTTCCTGTGGTTTCCATTATTTTTTAACCCATATTCACAGTGGTTTACTGTATTATTATTGTTAAAGAATAATGGAATAGTGTATTGTCCAAGTGAAAAAGAACAGCAAATATCTGTATTTATTTTGTCAAACATTATTATTATTATTATTATTATTATTATTATGTAGTAGTAGTAGTATTTCAGAAAATATAATCTGTAATACAATAATTATTATTTTGGTTCTACTTTAATATTATTATAATTTAAATACTTTACAGATATTTTAATCTATATTCACAGTTGTTTACTGTATTATTATTGTTAAAAGATCATTTTTGTAAAACAGATTTAGTGTTTTGCATTTTGATGCATGGTATTTATGGAATTTGGAGTTAAAATAAGTGAAATGATGGAGAAGTAAAACGAGGAGCATTCATGAGAGCTGGTTTGTGACGTTGCAGAGCTGTGTGAGTTTTTAGTCTCTGCTGACTAAAGATAAACAAAGTGAGGATTTTAGTTGAGAAGTTTTCTTTCTGGATTAGTCTCTGAGCAGAAATGTGAAGCATCTTCCTGAAACCCTGAAGCTGGAGTCGATCAGAGACTCGGGGTGCAGCAACATGTTCTCCTCTGAGTTCCTCTGAGGTTCTCCTGAGCGTCCCTCTTTGAGCAGCTTCACCTCTTTGCTCCAGTTTCCTGAGTCTGTGTTGAAATGTTGTTTTTGTTTCTGTTTCCAGCGGACGTCGGACCCCAGCGACTCTCCAAGGTACAGCACACCCTCACCTCCACCATGCGCTCCCTCCTCCTCCCCCCCTCCCTCCAAGCGTCCTCGCTTGTCTCCCTCCCCCTCTCCTCTCTCCTCTTCCTCCCCCTCTTCCTCCTCCCCCCCTCCCTCCAAGCGTCCTCGCTCTTCTTCCCCCCTCTCTCCTCTCTCCTCTATTCTTTTTCCCTGCATCTTTTCCTCTTCCCACCCTGTCTCCTCCTCCCCCTCTTGCTCTGCTTTTTCTGCCCTCCCTCACTCCATCTCTCCTCCTCCTTCTCCTCCCCCCATCTCTCCTTCCTTTCCTCTTCACCTGTCCCTCCCTGAGGACTCCTCGTCCTCCTTCTCCTCCTCCGATTCTTTTTTTCTCCCATTCTTCTCCCACTCGTTCGTCCCTCCTCTCCCTCTCGCTCTTCTTCTCCCATTCCTCGGCCTGTCTCTCCTGACCCCTCCTCCTCCTCTTCCTTCTCCTCCTCTGAGTCTTTTTATTCTCCCATTCTTCTCCCACTCGTTCGTCCCTCCTCCCCCTCTCGCTCTTCTTCTCCCATTCCTCGGCCTCTCTCTCCTAACCCCTCCTCCTCCTCCTGATCTTCTCACTCTTCTTTTTCTAAAAAAAAAAAAAAAAACCTCTTCTTTTTCTAAAAAAAAACTCTTCTTTTTCTCAAAAAAAATTTAAAAAAAATTTTCTCAAAAAAAGAAAAAATTTCTCAAAAAACTCTTCTTTTTCTCAAAAAACTCTTCTTTTTCTAAAATACAAAACAAAAAAAAACTCTTCTTTTTCTCCCTTCCCCCCTCTCTCCTATCTACTCCCCCTCCTCCCCCTCTCACCCTTCTTTTTCTCCCCTCCCTTGGAGTTGCAGGATATCGGAGGACTCTTCTTCCCCTCCAAGTTTTTCTGTTGAGGGACCTCCTGACAAACATACAGAATGCTGACAAACATGCAGGAGGTCCTCTCTTAGCATTTTTTTCTAACCAGTGTGTGAGTTTCTCTCCTCAGATGCCTCCTGCCTTACCTAAGAGGGCTGCTGGACTTCCTGCCAGCCAACCTCCAGGTAAGAAGGTTCACAAACCTTTCATTTCATTAAATTTACCCCGTTTTGTTTTAAACATTTTAGCTACGTGTGATTTTCTGGATGTGATCTGGTCAGTTTTTATTTGAATGAATCTCTTGTGATTATGTCTGATCAGATCTATTCCAACTTTATTTGGATGAATTTTCTTCGACTGTATTTTGTGTGATTCTGTCTGAGCTCGGTTCTTGTCGGTGGGACTCTTGTCAGGGTGCCCGTCAGAGGTGTGGGCGGATCTGGGGGGCATTGTGGGAAACCTCCTGTGGTGCCCCCCCTCACAGTGAAGCTCCGCTCTGTCAGAAGGTGAACAGGATGCAGACGGCATGTCACAGAGAAGCAACATGTGCGTCTGTATCCCACCCTGGACCCACAGTGGAGTCCACAGTGACAAGATCACAGTTCAGGAGAGTCACACTGGGATTAAAAGGGGTGGTTAAATGTGTTATTTAAGATAGTAAGTGTAGTGTGAGGGTGAAAGTCTCGCTGCCAGAGGGAAGTTTCCAGGAGAGGTACGTAAGGATCCCTGTGAATGCTGCTGCATGAAACGGTGAGTTTTGGATTTTGACTTTGCATTCATATATCTAATATTTTTGAAATCTCAACAATAACACACGTCGACAAGATTCTGCCGCGTTTTTCTTTTTGATTTCTTTCAGACTGATGATCTCGGGACCCAAGACCAAGACAAGGACGACCCCAAAGACGATTTGAAGACGAGTGACCGAGCCCCAACAGAGATGAAGCCAGAGACGACGACCGCCCTGTGAGGAGAAGAAACTTTATTGAGATTTTACCGGATGCACTGGTAATTTAAATGTGAAAAGAAAGAATGAGCCAACAGACACTGCAGGGATTTAGTATGTAGCACATCACAGTCTGACAAAATGTAGTGATGTCAGAATCAATTGAAAAATACATCTGTATCTCTCTCTCTTTTTTTTAAAGAATTGGTGCTTCAACGACATCAAGCAGATTCAGACAGGATGGACCAGAGATGACGGGAGGCAGATCCAGGACCAGTGCATGACTCGTGAGACCATGCAATTAACACAAGGTAAGTTTATCAAATAAACTGGCTAATTAGAAACTTAATGTTAATATGAGTATGTGAAGTCATTTAGCTCAGATGTAATTATTTGTCTGAGTCAATTAAAGTTTTCTCTCTTTTTGCTGTCTTTAGAGCCATCTCTCCAAGACCCCCGATCTTATGAAAGATCAGATCAATAACCAAATGAAAAGGTGACTTTGAACACTAAAATGCACCATCTCTGCAGTTCACCTTTGTAATGTCTCTAAGTTCTGTTAGTTGTTCATCTCCCACCTGCCTCTCCCTCAGAATTTCTATCTGAATTTTCAGAGTTCTTCACTAATTTAGTCTTAGTACAGACAGAGTCATTACAACAGGTGACTTAAATATCCATGCAGATGCTGTGAATGACAGCTTTAACTGCATTTAGCTCATTGTTACACTCAGTTTTTTCTCAAAATGTTCATTTTCCAACCCAGGCTGCTGGAGGATTTCACATGATGTATTCCTCTCTCCTCTCTCCTCTCCTCTTTATGTCTTCAAACAGTTAGACGCCACCTTTGTATGTCACTGACTTTGTGTTTTGTCCTCTGCAGGTTTCTCTGGATCTGGAGCTGCATGTTTCTGATCTGCTGTTGTCGGCCTCAGCGACCTCCAAAGTCTTCATGTTCTCTCCTTCCTCTCTACCCTCAACCCAACCAGAAGGTTTTTAAAACTTCCCAACAACAGGAAGTTTTTTTCCTTCACACTGGGACCACATGGTTGATCTGATCAACTGCAAAAAGAGAGATCCTCAAATAAAAAACAAAGGAACACAACAGAACTCTGTTTGTTTTAAAGTGTAACATAATGCACCCTTCCTTTTATACTTATTTTTGGAGAGCATGTGTTATGGTTCTCAAACTAAATTAGTTTAAAAAATGTGCTTTCAAACCACTGGTTTCTCACAAACACCTGGACTCCATCTTAAAACTGCACAGCATTTGAACATACTGCTGGTTGAGTGTTTACTTGGAGTAAATACACTAACATTAACAGATTGTATCTGAAATTCAGTCATAATGTGCACCAACTAGTGTCTGTTGTGGTTGACAATAAAGTAGCTATTCTGTTCTATTCTGATTAATCCCTGCTCATGCTGCATCCTTGTCCTAGATTACAGGATGCATTCAGTCCCTGGATGTGTTCCAGGCAGAAAAGTTAGATTTGGTTACAATAGGAGGAGCAGTTTAAGTGTTTCGGTCTTGTAGATTGTTTCAGAATGAAAAGTGCAGATTTGAAATCCTCAGTGTGTGTGTGGTCAGTCATTAGAGATGCTCCAACCTGAGCTGTGCAACATAACCAACTATTATGCATTGTTGCCTGTTTTGGTTCTCCCTTGTGTCGTATGCTGTTCACTGCAATTCAACAGTTTCATTTATCAGACGCTTTTATCCAAAGCAGCGCATCTGAAGTAGATACAACACACAGTTGATGAACCTGAACACATCATCAGTGATGCTTCCTGGACTGTTTCGGCTCTTTCAACATCACACTCCATCACCCAGGACACCCAGGCAGAGTAGATCAGGTTGTGTCTAGGGGTCGCAGCGCCCCCAACAGGTACCTAGTACATAACACATCGACTTAAAGGGGAACTTCGTTTTTTTCAACCTGGGGTTTGTTTTCATATGTCATTTCATACATGTGAGTGATGGAGAAATGAATTTTCGACACAGCTCCAGTATTTAGCCAGGCAGGCAACTTAGCAGCTCAGCTAGCGAAAAGTATGGGGCAACTTGCCCCCCCCGCATCAAAGTCCGCCCTAACGTGCTTTTTCCCCCACACTGACCGGCTCGGATAGTCTCAATGAGTGTCCCACAACATACTAGAGATGAGAAGTGAACGAAAACCTCCACATTACCTGGCGATCGCTCTTTGTTGTGGTCTGTATCCAAATCTCAGGACGCTAGAAAGCAAATCTCATTAAAGTTTCCCTTTAATGTCTGCCAAAGTCCAGATACTAATGTGCCTCAAATCTGACACGTGTTAGATTCATGTTTGAAACAATAATGCTCAGTTTGCACTGAATGTAATTCTGGGATTTTGCAGAAACATTCTTACACCTCATTCAGTCCTGTTTTCTGCCCACACCTGCTGGTTATCAGACTATTTCCTCTGACTTTAATAAACACCTGCAGCATCACACGTAGCAGCAAAAACCATCAGTTCTCTATGTGCATTTACACACGTGTCTAGGCAATGGTGACTTCTTTAGTGAAAGTGAGATGGAAGCTTCATGAAGCAGTGAACCACTTTGACAGAAGAGTGACATCTGCTGGCTCTGTGTCAGAACAGCATCTAAGTGGAAAAAACTTCTCCACAGTCAGAGGTGTTTGAAAGATCGAAAACAGAATGAACAAGAGTGGCGCGAAGAAAGCAAGAATTAAAAAGAGGAACGCTCTGGAAACACATGCAGCCAAATGTGCTGTCACTGTGGACTTTTTCACTAAAACGAGCTCGTGGTTTGAAACGACAAATGAGGACAATGAAACGGTACAACAAGATGTTGAGCTTTGCTTTCAAACCACCGTTCAAATTAATTATGAAGTCAGTGAATTGTGTTGCCTTGTGGCATATCTCATAATATTATATCATTTAAATAAAAATATGATGCCAGGCCACATAACTGGGAAACTTTGTCTTGTAGCCCCTCAGAGTAAAGAAATCCAGCACCAAGCAGCAGCCATGAGTCCAGAATGGTTCATTGAATCAAGATGAATGATATGAATATCCCTCCATTCTCTATACACCGCTTTATCCTCACTAGGGTCGCGGGGGGTGCTGGAGCCTATCCCAGCTGACTCGGGCGAAGGCAGGGGACACCCTGGACAGGTCGCCAGTCTGTCGCAGGGCTACATATACAGACGAACAATTTAGAGAATCAATTAACCTCAGCATATTTTTGGACTGTGGGAGGAAGCTGGAGTACCTGGAGAAAACCCACGCATGCACAGGGAGAACATGGAAACTCCATGTAGAGAGATCCCAGGCCCACCCCGGGATTCAAACTGGGATCTTCTTGCTGCAAGGCAAAAGTGCTAACCACTACTCCACTGTGCAGCCCTGATATGAATATGCATTTTTAAAATGTGATTATTGTCAGAAGCAGAGCCAGGGGAATCAAAATAGCAGTTTCTCACTTCTTTGAACAAGTTGTAAATGCTTTGGTACATCCATGCAAATGATTATGTACAATTCTCTGCTGTTTCGTACATGATCAGTTGCTTATGTCATGTTGATCAAAATGTACAATAGGTCTCTGTTGAATAATCTCAATCTCCACAACATTTGGGCATTAATTCATCGCATAAGTCTTAACATGTAAAATGATTTAACAAGTTGTCATAATAGGGCCGCACAGTAGAGTAGTGGTTAGCACTTTTACCTTGCAGCAAGAAGATCTCTGGTTCAAATCCTGGGGTGGGCCTGGGATCTTTCTGCATGGAGTTTGCATGTTCTCCCTGTGCATGTGTGGGTTTTCTCTGGGCACTCCGGCTTCCTCCCACAGTCCATAAATATGCTGAGGTTAATTGGTTATTCTAAATTGCCTGTAGGTGTGAGTGTGATTGTAGCCCTGCAACAGATTGGCTCCAGCAACCCCAGTGAGGACAAAGTGGTATATAGATAATGGATGGATGGAAGTTGTCATAATATGTCAGTGATATTTCTATACATTTTCATTCGATGTTTTTTTTTCTAAATCTGTCCTGAATTTGTAAATTGTTCCAAGGTAAATCTTGAATTTCTCCATGAGGAAATGTGTGAAGAATTCGGATTTTCTAAAATCTCTCAAAGACGCAAGAGAAGATATTTGTGATGTGGATGAGTATTTGTGTCCCAACAGACAGGAACGTTAGGAGATGTAAGAAGACAGCATTGTAATTCCTACAACACTGCATGTACAGTTTTCCCTGAAGATTGTCCTATATTCATATTTCTACATTTGTTTTTCTTTTTGCTATGCAGGGCTGTATTCCTTTCTGTATCACAATAACGTGGTCTGTCAACAAAATATAATACAAACAGTAAAAGCCTAAATGTGAATCTTGTCCAGTCTCTTGCAATCAATCTCCCACATACACTAAGGTGTAACTTACAATTTACAATAACTGGCATCAAAACTTTACCCATAGTTTATATCAGAACATCCCTCCACAGTACACTGTTACAATGACAACATGACTAAGCAATTTGACTGTTTTATCCACACACAATGACTTGTCATTCTGATGACACTGACATGTTCATTGACACAGATATTTACTCTTGAGAGATGAACTAAGGATTTTGAGCAAGAGACTGGCTTTTGCAGTTAATCCACGGTGTTTTGCTATTTGTACGAATTGTTTTGAGAAATACACTCACTGTTTTGCTAATGTCGATGATGATTTGAGAAATGTAGGCTATCAAAGCGATTGAGAAAAACTGTAAATAACGCAAACGACTTGCGCTCTGTTTGTCCCTCCGCGGCCACCGTACCGACTGAGCTGGTTGTCATTTTGAATGTTCGGCGCCGTTTAGCTGCAGCGGTTTTGTTGTTACAGAGGAGAGAAGTTCAGGTAATGTTACTTCTGTTGGGTGAATGACTAAGTCTCATATCTTAAAGCAATGCGAAACACTTTCAACTGGACTGGCGCCACAATAATCCCAGTTACTCACCGAAAGAAGCTAACTTTACAGTTATTGTATTGATGCTAGTTTGGTTTTTGCCGTTAAGACTGTTGGCTAAACGTTCATTACATCATGTAAAATAGTTCACTAATAAATTTTCTAAAAGTTAATTCTGCTTTTGCTCTAATTGGTACCAACTTTGAAGCTGCCAAACATTGACATAATACTTCACGTTTAGTCATGTTGCACACCACTTACTCCTATAAGACATAATGCTTTAAGTCATACTGTAGTAGAAGCTCGTTAGGCTCTTTTTTAATTTGTCAAGTCAACAGTACTAATCAGTAAGGACAAATGTTTTTCTACAGTAGGCATATTGACATCTGTTCTTCTTTGACAGAATGACCTCCACTATCGCATCCAGCGTCGAAGACTCATTTAAAACCCCGAAAACTGTAAGACCGAGGAGCCGAAACAGCGGCGGTACCCCCATCACCATCCCTGCCTCACCTTTCATGAAGAAGCTGGGATGTGGGACTGGAGTCAATGTTTACCTCCTGAACAGGTTAGTCACAGTCAGTCAGTTATCGGTGAAATATTTTTAGACTTAGCCTTCATCGCATTTTTCTACGTCCTCCGCTTCAACTTCAGCTTTATTGTCATTCAGCAGAACACAGTTAAAGGAAATGACGTTTCTCACATTCATTCACAGTGCAGAGATAAAAGTAATTCTATGAAAAGTTAAGAATAAATATGAAGTAAAATAAATGTAAGATAAATGTAAAAAAAGAAAAAAAACCTAAACTAAATAAAAAAACACAAGCATACATCAGGTCTATGTGTGTTGGTTACACACTGGTATGTCAGATTCATTCATGCTTTTTTCATTGGTAAATGTACATAACAGGCCTAATCGAGCCTGAAATGTCTAACAGCACAGATCAGCCTTCAAAAAGGTTACAATTTTGTGTTTCATACAAAAAATATAGTGGGAATGTGATGGCAGATTTTTATTTTTTCTAAATTGGAGGAAAAAGACTCAACTGTAGAATGTTAACTATGCCAGTGAAGATCATCAGCATTAATGTAGTTAATGGATTAATGAGTTAGTCAGAAAACATACAGGGAAACAAAACACAAAATAAAGGCTAAACAAGGCTGGCTTTATTGGGTGTCGTTTTCTCATTGTAAAGTGAATGTCCTTTGCCTTTGGGCTGGTATTAGATACACACGTGGACAAAATTGTTGGTACCCCTCAGTTAAAGAAGGAAAAACCCACAATTCTCACTGAAATCACTTGAAACTCACAAAAGTAACAATAAATAAAAATTTATTGAAAATTAAATAATCAAAATCAGCCATCACTTTTGAATTGCTGATTAACATAATTATTTAAAAAAAACAAACTAATGAAATAGGGCTGGACAAAAATGATGGTACCCATAACTTAATATTTTGTTGCACAACCTTTTGAGGCAATCACTGCAATTAAACAATTTCTGTATTTGTCAATGAGCGTTCTGCAGCTGTCAACAGGTATTTTGGCCCACTCCTCATGAGCAAACAGCTCCAGTTGTGTCAGGTTTGATGGGTGTCTTCTCCAAATGGCATGTTTCAGCTCCTTCCACATATGTTCAATGGGATTCAGATCTGGGCTCATAGAAGGCCACTTTAGAATAGTCCAACGCTTTTCTCTCAGCCATTCTTGGGTGTTTTTGGCTGTGTGTTTTGGATCGTTGTCCTGTTGGAAGACCCATGACCTGCGACTGAGACCAAGCTTTCTGACACTAGGCAGCACATTTCTCTCCAGAATGCCTTGATAGTCTTCAGATTTCATCGTACCTTGCACACTTTCAAGACACCCTGTGCCAGATGCAGCAAAGCAGCCCCAAAACATTACTGAGCCTCCTCCATGTTTCACCGTAGGGACAGTGTTCTTTTCTTCGTATGCTTGGTTTTTGAGTCTATGAACATAGAGTTGATGTGCCTTACCAAAAAGCTCCAGTTTGGTCTCATCTGTCCAAAGGACATTCTCCCAGAAGCTTTGTGGCTTGTCAACATGCATTTTTGCAAATTCCAGTCTGGCTTTTTTATGAGTTTTTTTCAGCAGTGGTGTCCTCCTTGGTCGTCTCCCATGAAGTCCACTTTGGCTCAAACAACGACGAATGGTGCGATCTGACACTGATGTACCTTGGCCTTGGAGTTCACCTTTAATTTCTTTGGAGGTTGCTCTGGGCTCTTTGGATACAATTCCAACGATCCGTCTCTTCAATTTGTCATCAATTTTCCTCTTGCGGCCACGTCCAGGGAGGTTGGCTACTGTCCCGTGGGTCTTGAACTTCTGAATAATATGAGCCACTGTTGTCACAGGAACTTCAAGCTGTTTAGAGATGGTCTTATAGCCTTTACCTTTGAGATGTTTGTCTATAATTTTTTTTCGGATGTCCTGGGACAATTCTCTCCTTCGCTTTCTGTTGTCCATGTTCAGTGTGGTACACACCTTTTCACCAAACAGCAGGGTGACTACTTGTCTCCCTTTAAATAGGTAGACTGACTGATTATGAGTTTGGAAACACCTGTGATGTCAATTAAATGACACACCTGAGTTAATCATGTCACTCTGGTCAAATAGTTTTCAATCTTTTATAGAGGTACCATCATTTTTGTCCAGGCCTGTTTCATTAGTTTGTTTTTTTTAAATAATTATGTTAATCAACAATTCAAAAGTAATGGCTGTTTTTGATTATTTAATTTTCAATAAATTTTTATTTATTGTTACTTTTGTGAGTTTCAAGTGATTTCAGTGAGAATTGTGGGTTTTTCCTTCTTTAACTGAGGGGTACCAACAATTTTGTCCACGTGTGTAAAACTAACGATTTTAGGACGCTTCTTTTAGCTTTGGGGAACTGCTTTACTATTTTTACTACTTCGTGCAATTTATCAAACCAAATGTTCAAGCAAATTTCTCCCATATCAATCAAAAATTAAAATATTTGTTAGTTGCAGCCGGCCAGGATGGGACAATGAATGAACTGTGGGCATTTACAACAAAGCAATCATCAAATTAACAACAAAATAATCAGCTTTTAAAATTGATCGTGTGCAACTTTAGCTTTGGTATACCTTTGAAAATCCATCTACAATTTGTTTAAAAGTGCTATATTTTTTTTCAAGCTGCAGCATATGCTGATTTTGATGTTTGTTTGTGTGTGCCTGTATTAGTAATAATGCAACGCACCTTGAGACGGGGTTATTGATCAATTTCATCCTAGGATGGAAAAGCTGAATGCGTCACCTTGGGCTGTTAAGAAGATCAACAGTAAATGTGCAGCCAAACAGGTGGCTGTTTACCAGCAGCGCCTCAATGAGGAGGCGGAAGTCCTGAAGGGAATCAATCACCCAAACATTGTTGGTAAGACGAGACTCCATATGATGAAGTTCTTTCTCTACCCTTTTACACTGGGAAGTTATTACTTAGCAAAAAAAGAAACATGGAAATGTGGAGCAAGAAGGACAATCAGGAGAATGTTTAATGAAGCTAGCTAAAAATCTGCCATTTTGAATAAATGAGCTGGTGGTCAGCTGGTTCTGCAAACACTTGGATTACCGTCAGCTATGATTTTCAATTAGATGTGACGCTGTCCGGACCGTGAGTAGCGACAGTAAAAGTGATATTTTGCCAGATTAAATGGAAACAATATGTTGCCATCAGAAGACAAGAATCAGATGTAGAAACTCCTGAAATCATTTCTGTTTGTTAAAGTAAGGCCAAGACATGAACAGGTGTGGGATATATTAAGGTTCTTTAGTGTAAAACTAAGTGACGTCTGATTCCAAGATAGAAATGACCCAAGAGAAGAAGAGAAAAGTAACCAGTGCCTGATGAAGTCTGTCTGACTGAAATGTTGCATTTCTAATGTTAAGTGTTGTAATATTTCACAGTACCTGAGCTGCAGTTATGAAATAAGAATGTAAAAGCATCAACACTTAAACATCCTGTAGAGAATGGAATAATCTGAAATCAAATAAATTGTGTCTTATTATCTGTATGTATTCATTTATTGATAAACTCTCCCTCTATTTATAAGAAGCTGTATTTTAAAACCAAATGACACGTTTGTGGCGATGGGCGTGGGAGAGCTCAGCTGCAGGAGAGAGAGGTGTGGAGGGGTGCGTGGAGGCAGTGTCAAGGTAATTGACACAGGTGGTGGTAATCGGCTGACCTGATTATCTCCGCAGTAGCAGCCGGAGCGGAGGATAAAAAGTCGGGCAGACAGAGATGAGAGGAGCAGCGGAGAGACAGTGGAAGCTGCGTGGACTGAGTGACAGCGGAGGCTGCGTGGACTGGGTGACAGCGGAGGCTGCGTACCGGACTGTGGTATACATTGAATCGTGAAGTAATAAACAACATTCCCTCGACAACCAAGGCGTGTGTGTGTATTGAGTGGACCCACGGACAGCGAACTTGTCACATTGGCGCCCAACCGGCACTTGATACACGGGGATGTCTGCGCCTCCGGCGGAGCCGGTGCAGCCCGTGGCTGTGCTGGCCCAGATGCTCCGGGACTTGGCGGCAATGCACGCCGACCAGGCAGCGGCGAATCGGCGGCACCTGGAGGCGCTGCACCAACAGACGGAGAGGCAGACCCGCGTCTTGGAGCAGCTGTTGTCTCGACCGGGGGGATCGCCGGGCTCCTCCTCCTCCTCCTCCATCTCCGGGCTGTCTCTGCAAAGGATGACGGCGGAGGATGACCCGCAGTCGTTTTGGACATGTTCCAGGCCACGGCGGTGGCGTGTGGATGGCCGCAGGCGGAGTGGGCGGTGCGGCTGCTTCCCCTACTGACGGGGGAGGCCCAGACGGCAGCGATCAGCCTGCCGGCGGCGGCCCGGAGGAATTTCGCTGATGTCAGGAAGGCGGTGCTGGACAGGACGGGCCTCTCGCCTGAGGACCACCGGCGCCGTTTCCGGGGCGCTCGGCTGGGGGCGGGCGACCGCTCGTTTGTGTTTGCCCAGCAGATGAAGGACGCGGCAACTAGGGATGTCCCGAGCCGATACTCAGTATCGGTATCGGACCTCGATACGCCTATTTTTGGAAACTCGGGTGGTATCGGCTTTAGTCACGGTATCGCGCCGATGTCGTTTTTCAGCGCCGTCACACTTTACGGCAGCTGCAAATCAAAACGCGCATGCAGCATGTCCGCTGTTTGGGATTACTTCTCCATTCAAACCAACGACAGTCCAACAGCGTCTTGCAATGTTTGCAAAAAGAACATTTCTCGAGGAGGCACCAGCAGGGCGCACTTTAATACAACAAATATGATCAGACATTTACAAAGAAGTCACCCCACGGAGTTCGGGATATATAAGGAAAAGACAGCGAAGCCACAGCAACAAACTTTGGCGGAGGTGTTTCAAAGAAGAGAAAAGCTACCTCGAAATAGCGAGAAGTCCAGGAAATTAACAGAAAAGATTGTCGAATTCATTGCACTGGACGACCAACCTCTTTCCGTGGTGGAAAACAAAGGATTTCGTCGTCTGATGGACTTTGTAGAGCCAAGATACGAACTCCCATCTCGGCACTATCTGACGGATGCGGCATTACCGGAGCTACACGAGAGGGTTTGTGAACGCATTCGATCCCTCATAGCTGATGCAAGCAGCATTTCCTTTACAACAGACATTTGGAGCTCTGATGTGTGCCCAATGTCTCTGTTAAGTCTTACTGCACACTGGATTGACGCCTCTTTTAATCTCGTTAATGTTGTGCTGCATGCCAACGAGTTCCGCGGCTCACACACAGCTGAACATGTGAAAGAAGTTATTGAGGAAATGTTGAAAGGATGGCAAATACAGAAAGAACGAGTGCATGTGGTTTTAAGAGACAACGCCAGCAACATGCGCAAAGCCATGGATGAGATGGGGGTGCGGAGCCTGGGCTGTGTTGCACACACGCTGCATCTCATTGTACACGAGGGTTTACTCTCACAGCGCAGCGTGAATGACACTTTGGTCATTGCCAGGAAAATTGTGGGTCATTTTAAGCATTCACCCCGAGCCTACTCACGCCTGGAGGACATTCAGACTGACCTTAAAATGCCCACAAAGCGTCTGCAGCAGGATGTGCAAGTGAGATGGAACAGCACTCTGTACATGCTGCAAAGCCTCCTTGAGCAAAAACGTCCCCTCAGTGTCTATGCAGGCGAGCACAGCCTACCCTCTACTCTGACTGCAAACCAGTGGATGTTAGCAGAGAAGACTGCAACTGTTCTGGCCCCATTTGATGAGGTTACAAAGTCAGTGAGTGCAGAGACAGCAACATGTGCTGATGTGATACCTGCCATCACAGTGCTGAAGCGAGTTCTGTCTCGAGAAGACGAAAATGATGCAGGAATCAAAACCATGAAGAGCACTCTCCTCGAAGCTGTAAACAGGCGCTTCTCCCATGTTGAGATGGAGCCACTGTACTACATCGCCACTTTGGTGGACCCAAGATACAAAGACAGGCAAGTCTTTTAACATTTATTTTGCCAAAATTATTTAATTACCAAGGGTATCATTTGTGTGAGTTAATGATTATTTGTAATATTTCTAGGTATTTTGCAAGTGCAGCCAACCTGAAAAGTGCCAAAGCCTCACTCCTAGAGACTGTGGAGAAGGTCTGCAGAGTCAGCAGTGAGCCAGCGAGTCCAACCCCACGTGCAAGACCAGCGGAGGCAAGCAACAAACTGGGAAGCGTGTTTGATGAAATTTTGGAAGAAAGTGAGGTTGAAACAAGATGTGCCACCTCATCTTCAGTTGTCACTGAAGTGCACAGCTACTTCTCTGAACAAACCATCCCCAGGTCAGTCAGTCCACTGGAGTACTGGAGGGCGCATGCTACACAAAAACCCTCTCTGGCTGCTGTTGCCACAAAGTTCCTCTCTGCCCCTTGCACAAGTGTGGACAGTGAGAGACTTTTCAGTGCTACCTCAAATGTACTGGATGAGAAGCGAAACCGTTTATCTGCAGACTTGACAGAGAAGCTTGTCTTCATTAAGAAAAACTTTCACCTCATTATTGATGGTTAGACAGCTAAACTAAGCCCTGTTCACCCTAACAGAATGTAAGACAGGGTTTTACAGTTTGTTAAAGGAAAAGTATTGATTTACTCCCTGTATTCTGCACTTTTTTGTTCAGTATTTGTGTGCAAGTTGAGCACCAGCACTTTTGAAGAGAAAAAAGGCTCATACAACTACATTTTAAAGTGTAGAAGTTTACAGTTACTCCTCATATGAGTTCTCACTTGTTTTACCCCCTGTGTTCTTCTTACAAATGTAGAACTTTTTGGGTGAAATTCAGCACCAGCACTGGAAAAAAGAGAAACTATTTTATTTTTGCATTGAATATTAAGCTCAGCTAGCTACTGGGTTATTTATTTTTCTATTTCTAACAATCTATTTTTGTGTAAAACGAAAGTTTTAGTTTTGTTATGACTTTTGAAGTTGAAGTATTCTGCAGACATGGTTTGAAACTATTTTTTATTATGAGATTTGTTGCATTGTTCTTTTTAAAGCAAAATAAAATACATCTGTAATTTTGATACTGCTGCATTATTTTTAATGCTCTGAGAATGTAGGGATCGGATCGGATCGGTATCGGCAAACCACATCATTAAAAAAATGGGATCGGATCGGAAGTCAAAAAATCTGTATCGGGACATCCCTAGCGGCAACCAGGTGGCTGCTGCCGGGGGAGACCGCGGAGGAGAGTCGGCTTCTGGAGAAGATTGTGGTGGAGCAGTTCATCGAGGGGTTGCCAGGGGAGACGAGCAACTGGGTGAGGTATCATCGCCCGGCCGATCTGAGGGCAGCAGTGACGCTGGCCGAGGATCACCTGGCGGTCCAGTCGGGAGGCCAAGGACGGGCACCTCCCGGAATGCGACCGACACCAGCGCCACGCAGGAAAACCCTGGCTGCGCTGACATCGGCGCCACGTTCACTGACGCCTCCGGTTCCGGTGCCCCGTACTAACCTCTCTTTTGCTTCTCTTCCACACCAGGCTCCGGCTGCTGCTGACGCTGTTTCCAACCCACCGGGGGCTCCTCAAACGTCAGGACAGGAGTGCTGGCGGTGTGGGCAGCCTGGCCACTTCCGACGGGAGTGTCCGCTCATGGAGGTCGGCCAGGTGGTTCGGGTTGCCGGCACGCCAGCACCCTCTCCCGGTCTGGGAGGGACATACAGCGTTCCGGTAAGGATCCAGGGGGGTGTACATCGGGCTATGGTGGATTTGGGCTGTGGACAGTCCCTGATTCACCAAAACCTGGTTCGACCCGGGGCATTGGTGGAGGCATCCTGGGTGAGGATAAGGTGTGTACATGGGGATGTTCACAAATATCCTGTTGTGCCAGTGGAAGTTAGATTCAAGGGAAAAAAGCATATCATCAAGGCCGCGGTTAGCTCCCGCCTTACGCACCCCCTTATTTTGGGTACGGATTGGCCTGGGTTCCAGGGGGCAGTGGGGAAATGTGTGGGAGTGCGTTCACGAGCGGTAGGGACGTGTGATATGTGTGCTGTGCTCAGTGGTGATGCAAGGTTGTCCGACACTGCAGACGAGGAGGGGGATCCCGAGGGGCCTCGTCAGGAGGCTCCGCGGGTTCCTGTCATACACCCCATGGAAGATCTTCCTCTGGAACAGTCTCGGGATGACACACTGCGCTCAGCTTTCGACCAAGTGATAAAGATTGATGGTCAGTTGGTGCACCCGGGCACAGCACCTGCATATCCACACTTTTCATTAATCAGAGACAGATTATACAGAGTGACTCGTGACACTCAGACGCAGAATATAGCCACCCAATTGTTGGTGCCAAGGGGCCGCCGGGAAACAGTTTTCCAGGCGGCACATTTCAACCCAATGGCTGGTCACATGGGGTATGAAAAAACACTCGACCGGGTCATGGCCCGATTCTATTGGCCTGGCATTCGGGAAGATGTACGCCGGTGGTGTGCGTCTTGTCCTGAATGCCAGTTGGTTAACCAACCGGCCATCCCACGGCCGCCTTTGCACCCATTACCATTGATAGAGGTTCCATTTGAAAGAATTGGTATGGACCTCATCGGGCCATTTCACCGGAGCGCACGAGGATATCGGTTTGTGTTAGTCCTAGTGGATTACGCAACACGATATCCCGAAGCAGTGCCGTTGCGCACCATCTCTGCAAAGAGTGTTGCACAAGCACTGTTTCAGGTCATCTCCCGAGTTGGAATCCCCAAAGAGATTCTGACTGACCAGGGCACCTCGTTTATGTCACGAACACTTCGGGAACTTTACGAATTATTGGGCATCAAGTCTATTCGGACAAGTATGTACCACCCACAGACCGATGGTCTGGTGGAGCGTCTGAATAAGACCTTGAAGAACATGATTCGTAAGTTCATTCACGAGGAGAACAGCAATTGGGATAAATGGCTGGACCCTCTGTTGTTTGCAGTGCGGGAGGTGCCCCAGGCCTCCACGGGATTTTCTCCCTTTGAACTGCTGTTTGGCAGGAAGCCACGTGGGGTTTTGGACCTGGTTAAAGAAAACTGGGAGGAAGGTCCAAGCCCAAGTAAGAATGAAATACAGTACGTCCTGGACCTTAGAGCAAAACTCCAATCACTGGGACAGCTTTCACGTGAGAATTTGCTCAAGGCCCAGGAACGACAACAACGCCTGTACAACAGAGGGGCAAAGCTCAGACAATTTTCACCGGGAGAAAAAGTACTTGTATTACTTCCATCTTCTAGCTCGAAATTACTCGCCAAGTGGCAAGGGCCCTTCGTGGTCACACGACGAGTAGGGGAGGTGGATTATGAGGTGGCACGCTCTGACAGGGGAGAAGCAACACAGGTTTACCACCTCAACCTCCTAAAAGCATGGAGAGAGGCGGAGTCGGCTTCTTTGGTGACTGTAGTTGAAGAGAGAGACGAGTTAGGGCCTGAGGTTCCAAAGCCGGGCAATTCCACCTCACTCCCCGTTGAAAACCACCTCTCGCAGTCCCAAAAAGCCGACATTGCCATGTTGCAGGAGCGGTTTGCTGACGTGTTTTCCCCCCTGCCAGGGCGTACAGACCTCATACAGCACCACATCGAGACCCCCGAGGCGTGAGGGTTTTTTCACGACCTTACAGACTGCCTGAACATAAGAGAAAATTAGTTCAGAAGGAATTGAAAGCAATGCTAGAGATGGGAGTGATAGAAGAGTCAAACAGTGCCTGGTGTAGCCCCATTGTTCTTGTCGTCAAGAAGGATGGGTCTATACGGTTCTGTGTGGACTACCGCAGGGTGAATGACGTGTCACGATTTGATGCCTATCCCATGCCAAGGGTCGACGAGCTCCTGGATCGGCTGGGCACTGCGCGTTTCTTCACCACACTGGATTTGACCAAGGGCTACTGGCAGATTCCCCTGTCACCGGAGTCCAAGGAAAAAACGGCCTTCTCCACTCCGTACGGTTTGTACCAATTCGTGACGCTTCCGTTCGGGTTGTTCGGAGCCCCAGCCACGTTCCAGCGTCTCATGGACAAGGTGCTGCGGCCGCACGCAGCATATGCGGCCGCCTACCTGGATGATGTTATCATCCATAGTAACAGCTGGGCGGCGCATGTGCGGCAGGTGGCCGCGGTGCTGGAGTCCTTGAGACAGGCGGGGCTGACGGCCAACCCGAAGAAGTGCGCGGTTGGACGGAGGGAGGTACGGTATCTGGGTCACCACTTGGGCGGCGGGCAGGTGCACCCACAGGTGGATAAGACAGCAGCGATCGCAGCCTGTCCGCAGCCCAAGTCCAAAAAAGAGGTACGGCGGTTCCTGGGGCTGGCGGGCTACTATCAGCGGTTCATACCTAAATTCTCGGACCTGGCCAGCCCCTTGACCGACCTGACCCGGAAGAGTGCCTCAGATCCGGTCCAGTGGACGGAGCAGTGCCAGCGGGCGTTTGAGAGAATAAAGCAGGCCCTCTGTGGGGAGCCACTCCTCTACACACCTAACTTCTCTCTCCCTTTTTTCCTGCAGACTGATGCGTCGAACAGAGGGCTGGGGGCCGTTTTGTCCCAGCAGGTGCAGGGCGTCGACCGCCCTGTAGTTTACATCAGCCGCAAGTTGTCTGAGAGGGAGGCTCGCTACAGCACGGTAGAGAAAGAGTGCCTGGCAATCAGGTGGGCGGTCGGGGCCCTGCGCTACTACCTCCTGGGACGCCCATTCACCCTCTGTTCGGACCACGCCCCTCTCCAATGGCTCCATCGCATGAAGGATACCAACGCCCGAATCACACGGTGGTATCTAGCTCTACAGCCTTTTAAGTTCACAGTGATTCATAGGCCGGGGGCGCAGATGGCCGTGGCTGACTTCCTCTCCCGCTCCTTGGAGCCGGTGGGGGGAGTTGGTTAGGCCGGATGGCTCCCCGGCCTAAGTCGGGCGGTGGGGATATGTGGCGATGGGCGTGGGAGAGCTCAGCTGCAGGAGAGAGAGGTGTGGAGGGGTGCGTGGAGGCAGCGTCAAGGTAATTGACACAGGTGGTGGTAATCGGCTGACCTGATTATCTCCGCAGTAGCAGCCGGAGCGGAGGATAAAAAGTCGGGCAGACAGAGATGAGAGGAGCAGCGGAGAGACAGTGGAAGCTGCGTGGACTGAGTGACAGTGGAAGCTGCGTGGACTGGGTGACAGCGGAGGCTGCGTGGACTGGGTGACAGCGGAGGCTGCGTGGACTGGGTGACAGCGGAGGCTGCGTGGACTGGGTGACAGCGGAGGCTGCGTGGACTGGGTGACAGCGGAGGCTGCGTGGACTGGGTGACAGCGGAGGCTGCGTGGACTGGGTGACAGCGGAGGCTGCGTGGACTGGGTGACAGCGGAGGCTGCGTGGACTGGGTGACAGCGGAAGCTGCGTGGACTGGGTGACAGCGGAGGCTGCGTACCGGACTGTGGTATACATTGAATCGTGAAATAATAAACAATATTCCCTCGACAACCAAGGCGTGTGTGTGTATTGAGTGGACCCACGGACAGCGAACCTGTCACAACGTTAAACCTGCAACAATAAATCTAAAAACAGTCACTCAATTGAACATGAGACCTTCAGGCAGTTTATGTAGAGAGCTTAACTAATTTTGGCCTTGTGCTGCAGGCCCCTAGCCTAGCCCTGCTAGACCCATGTTCTGAAGGCACAAGGGTCTAGGACCGCTTGACAGGGAGGGAGGCGGGCTAAAAGGTTGTCTTTCAAATCACTCTGCAGCAATTGGGTAGGTATACAACCAATCAGCGCAACGAATAGGCTGACGTAGTTCCTCGAGCGCCGGCGGATTGTGGCTAAGTCCCATTAGCTTCCCAACCAGCGGAGCCAACTGGTATATTAAGGATTTGCCATATCCCGTCGGCATAAGTCCACATACGTCTTTCTTCTCAATGAAACACTTCAGTGCCGTCCTTTGTTTATCTTTCAAGTTGAATTTTAGCTTCAAATCTTTAAGGGCTGTGGCCAAAGCTGAGTCGAAAGATAACTGTTTATTGTGCGCCGGTTGTTTCTGTCAGAATCGTCGCGCCTCTGTCGTAAATTAGTTATGCCCGCCTTCTGACTCTACACTTCATGGTGATTGGTCCGGCCAGTTTTAGGAGCATCCAGCCTCGAGCCTTATGGAGGGTAACTAGACCCACCCTGGCAGAGAATTAAATTCGTTGCTGTGGGTTGTCTAGCGCGGCTAGGCTAGCAGGCTCCTGAAGTCACCTTAAATATTATTTTTCCATGTCAAAATAGTATTATATTAAATTGTAAATTCCAGACTTAAATGTCCAAGAAAAGGTTAACTAGAGCAGCAAGTCGATGCTTTATTTTAGGTACGCACCGTAGACTGATTGTTGTCAAAGGCATCCCAACATTTCACGTCTCATTACAGCAGGTAGTATAGTAACATAGTTGTATTTGACATTTTACTGGATCCCACAGTTCACTATCAACTTGTTTTTATTTTTTCATATGTTTCATCGGTTTTAAAATGCACAGAACAAAAAGTGGGCAAATTTGCAATTTAGATAAATTTGACAGCAAACGGCAAACTTCAAAGCAAGGGCTATTTTGTACGTTTTTGACATTCCTCACCAAGACGCATCTCGTGTTGGCTGTTGTTATAAAATGTGACTTATTTCACATTGATTCCATTACATTCTGCCAAGGTCAATCAGCTTGTGATGCTGCGTTACATTTCTGGTGGTAATTCTGTGTTTCTTGCTTCAACATTAAGGTTTCCGTGCCTTTGCCACGGCTAAAGACGGCTCCAAATGTCTGGCCATGGAGTACGGAGGAGAGCAATCCCTCAATGATGTGATAGAGAAGAGGAAGAAGGACAGTCTGAAGGCTTTCCCTGCCGCCAACATAGAGAAAGTGGCGCTGCATGTGGCCCGCAGCCTGCAGGTGATTCATCTACCTGCTGCCAACGCATAGATTACATTGAATTAACGTCACACGTGTCGCTCTATGTATTGAAATTGTTGCTCAGCTTAAATTCAACTTTTAGTTTTAACTTCTTGACTTACAGATCAACGTATTTTGGTTTTTTTCCCCAAAACATTTTCATCTTCTGTCAGCATCTGCCATCTTCAAATTTGATTTAACAACATCAACACAAACGACTGTTGACGGGTGGGAATGCTGTGTTTGTTTGTCTTTACAGTATCTGCACAATGAGAAGAAGCTAATGCACGGCGACATGAAGTCATGCAATGTGGTCATCAAAGGCAACTTTGAGATGGTGAAAATCTGTGACATC
The DNA here is from genome assembly GCF_021347895.1 of Acanthochromis polyacanthus. Taxonomy (NCBI): domain Eukaryota; kingdom Metazoa; phylum Chordata; class Actinopteri; family Pomacentridae; genus Acanthochromis; species Acanthochromis polyacanthus. Next base: position 38,624,547 of record NC_067128.1, read on the forward strand.
GGTGTTTCTCTGCAGCTGGATGAGAACATGAGAGGTGAGCTTGGTTTTTCAGTAATGAAAACAAGCGCTTAGCTTTGAGGTGGATATGCTTTTATTTTAAAAGTGCATTTATTGCATTTTCACAAATAGAATAAAATTTTCACAAATCAGAGACTATGTTTTGATGAATCTACAGGCTCTGTAGAATAATTCAGTCCAGATTTGAAGAGTCTACGTGTAGCGGTTCTCGACCTGGACCTGGTCTAATGTGGTCTATATGCTGAAAAAACAGTAAAATGTGCTTTATTGCATTTTCACAAATAGAATAAAGTTTTCACAAATCAGAGACTATGTTTTTATGAATCTACAGGCTCTGTAGAATAATTCAGTCTAAATTTGAAGAGTCAAAGTGTAGCGGTTCTCAAGCTGGACCTGGTCTAATGTGGTCTATATGCTGAAAAAACAGTAAAATGTGCCTTTATTGCATTTTCACAAATAGAATAAAGTTTTCACAAATCAGAGACTATGTTTTTATGAATTCAGAGGCTCTGTAGAATAATTCAGTCCAGATTTGAAGAGTCTAAGTGTAGCGGTTCTCGAGCTGGACCTGGTCTAATGTGGTCTGGATGAGAAAAAAACTGTAAAATGTGCCTTTATTGCATTTTCACAAATAGAATAAAGTTTTCACAAATCAGAGACTATGTTTTTATGAATCTACAGGCTCTGTAGAATAATTCAGTCCAGATTTGAAGAGTCTAAGTGTAGCGGTTCTCGACCTGGACCTGGTCGAATGTGGTCTATATGCTGAAAAAACAGTAAAATGTGCCTTTATTGCATTTTCACAAATAGAATAAAGTTTTCACAAATCAGAGACTATGTTTTTATGAATCTACAGGCTCTGTAGAATAATTCAGTCTAAATTTGAAGAGTCTAAGTGTAGCGGTTCTCAAGCTGGACCTGGTCTAATGTGGTCTATATGCTGAAAAAACAGTAAAATGTGCATTTATTGCATTTTCACAAATAGAATAAAGTTTTCACAAATCAGAGACTATGTTTTTATGAATTCAGAGGCTCTGTAGAATAATTCAGTCCAGATTTGAAGAGTCTAAGTGTAGCGGTTCTCGAGCTGGACCTGGTCTAATGTGGTCTGGATGAGAAAAAAACTGTAAAATGTGCCTTTATTGCATTTTCACAAATAGAATAAAGTTTTCACAAATCAGAGACTATGTTTTTATGAATCTACAGGCTCTGTAGAATAATTCAGTCTAAATTTGAAGAGTCTTAGTGTAGCGGTTCTCAAGCTGGACCTGGTCTAATGTGGTCTATATGCTGAAAAAACAGTGAAATGTGCATTTATTGCATTTTCACAAATAGAATAAAGTTTTCACAAATCAGAGACTATGTTTTTATGAATCTACAGGCTCTGTAGAATAATTCAGTCTAAATTTGAAGAGTCTAAGTGTAGCGGTTCTCAAGCTGGACCTGGTCTAATGTGGTCTATATGCTGAAAAAACAGTAAAATGTGCATTTATTGCATTTTCACAAATAGAATAAAGTTTTCACAAATCAGAGACTATGTTTTTATGAATCTACAGGCTCTGTAGAATAATTCAGTCCAGATTTGAAGAGTCTAAGTGTAGCGGTTCTCGACCTGGACCTGGTCGAATGTGGTTTATATGCTGAAAAAACAGTAAAATGTGCATTTATTGCATTTTCACAAATAGAATAAAGTTTTCACAAATCAGAGACTATGTTTTTATGAATCTACAGGCTCTGTAGAATAATTCAGTCTAAATTTGAAGAGTCTTAGTGTAGCGGTTCTCAAGCTGGACCTGGTCTAATGTGGTCTATATGCTGAAAAAACAGTAAAATGTGCATTTATTGCATTTTCACAAATAGAATAAAGTTTTCACAAATCAGAGACTATGTTTTTATGAATCTACAGGCTCTGTAGAATAATTCAGTCTAAATTTGAAGAGTCTAAGTGTAGCGGTTCTCAAGCTGGACCTGGTCTAATGTGGTCTATATGCTGAAAAAACAGTAAAATGTGCCTTTATTGCATTTTCACAAATAGAATAAAGTTTTCACAAATCAGAGACTATGTTTTTATGAATCTACAGGCTCTGTAGAATAATTCAGTCTAAATTTGAAGAGTCTAAGTGTAGCGGTTCTCAAGCTGGACCTGGTCTAATGTGGTCTATATGCTGAAAAAACAGTAAAATGTGCATTTATTGCATTTTCACAAATAGAATAAAGTTTTCACAAATCAGAGACTATGTTTTTATGAATTCAGAGGCTCTGTAGAATAATTCAGTCCAGATTTGAAGAGTCTAAGTGTAGCGGTTCTCGAGCTGGACCTGGTCTAATGTGGTCTGGATGAGAAAAAAACTGTAAAATGTGCCTTTATTGCATTTTCACAAATAGAATAAAGTTTTCACAAATCAGAGACTATGTTTTTATGAATCTACAGGCTCTGTAGAATAATTCAGTCTAAATTTGAAGAGTCTTAGTGTAGCGGTTCTCAAGCTGGACCTGGTCTAATGTGGTCTATATGCTGAAAAAACAGTAAAATGTGCATTTATTGCATTTTCACAAATAGAATAAAGTTTTCACAAATCAGAGACTATGTTTTTATGAATCTACAGGCTCTGTAGAATAATTCAGTCTAAATTTGAAGAGTCTAAGTGTAGCGGTTCTCAAGCTGGACCTGGTCTAATGTGGTCTATATGCTGAAAAAACAGTAAAATGTGCTTTATTGCATTTTCACAAATAGAATAAAGTTTTCACAAATCAGAGACTATGTTTTTATGAATCTACAGGCTCTGTAGAATAATTCAGTCCAGATTTGAAGAGTCTTAGTGTAGCGGTTCTCAAGCTGGACCTGGTCTAATGTGGTCTATATGCTGAAAAAACAGTAAAATGTGCATTTATTGCATTTTCACAAATAGAATAAAGTTTTCACAAATCAGAGACTATGTTATTATGAATTCAGAGGCTCTGTAGAATAATTCAGTCCAGATTTGAAGAGTCTAAGTGTAGCGGTTCTCGAGCTGGACCTGGTCTAATGTGGTCTGGATGAGAAAAAAACAGTAAAATGTGCCTTTATTGCATTTTCACAAATAGAATAAAGTTTTCACAAATCAGAGACTATGTTTTTATGAATCTACAGGCTCTGTAGAATAATTCAGTCCAGATTTGAAGAGTCTAAGTGTAGCGGTTCTCGAGCTGGACCTGGTCTAATGTGGTCTGGATGAGAAAAAAACTGTAAAATGTGCCTTTATTGCATTTTCACAAATAGAATAAAGTTTTCACAAATCAGAGACTATGTTTTTATGAATTTTCAGGCTCTGTAGAATAATTCAGTCCAGATTTGAAGAGTCTACGTGTAGCGGTTCTCGACCTGGACCTGGTCTAATGTGGTCTGGATGAGAAAAAAACTGTAAAATGTGCCTTTATTGCATTTTCACAAATAGAATAAAGTTTTCACAAATCAGAGACTATGTTTTTATGAATTTTCAGGCTCTGTAGAATAGTTGAGTACAGATGTGAGGAGTGTAGGTACAGTGGTTTTCAATCTGGACCTGGTCTAATAAGGACTGGTTATAAAGCAAAAACGGTGAAATATCCCCTTAAACGTTTTCACAAATAAAATACAAATTTTACAAATACAATAGCTCTTGTCAGGCATAGTTAATGTCTTACCCAAATGTCTAAAATGTTTACACATCAAGAAGTGTCGAATAAAACAGATAATCAGTGGATAAACTGTCGCACCGCACGTTCATTTCATTTCCCCTTAACTTTTCCCTTAAGTGCCGAATCGGAAGCTAACTTCAGCGTCGTGGGTTGGGGCAGTTCTGCAGTCACGCTGCTGCCATATTATGGAAGGTATGTTGATTTGAATAAAACTTAATTTGATTCATGTATATACGATGTGGCTGTGCAAACAGAGGTTGTTATTGTCATTTCTGAAACAGCTCCTGCAGTTTACTGTGTTATTAGCCCTGTCACAAGCTAATGCTAATTCCCTGGAGCAACAAAAAACTGATTCTGACCAAACCGCAGTCATAACAACGTCTCAAAATAGCAGAGAGTATCTTTTTACCTCACTGATGGCATGGCTAGGTCTTTAGTGGAAACTGAACTTTGGTAGAATCGCTGCAGCTGCGCTGACAGTGACCGATGCAAGCTGTTTGTTTACATAGCCATGAGCTGGACCGCAGCATTCAGATCTAACCTTTCCGTGCTCTAAACAATTCTGAGAGAGAGAAAGCTTCATCTTTCCCCAGTTGTTGTGGCACCCGCGGACAGCGTAATTGATGCCAAACATGTTAAAATCGCTTAAAAGAACAGTTAAAAGTAGCTACAGTAGCGAGAGGACTCGATGTTATAGTGCAAAGACGGTCAATCGGAAGTCGCTCTCAAAAATGGCGCTGCCCTGCCTCACTTCCTGAATAAGGTGAATACACAACCTGGTCTCACGGGGATTCGTGAAACTGTCACGTAAGTTTTAGTTTCGGTTTCGTGCGCACCAACACGAATACAGGCACTCTCGGCCCCACGGCTCGTCAGCGCCAATAGGCAGTAGCGGTCGATGCGGCGTCTACTCTTTATTATGTCTATGGAGGAGAGTCTCCTCAAGGACTGATCACAGCAGCAGAACCCTGAACCACAAGTTAGGGATGAGACAGATGAAGATGAGTCGGTTGTTAGTTTTGATAATTTGCTCTCCCTCAGTCACAGGATGTACATACATACATGCTGATGTTGTAAAGAGTAGTGTTGGAGATTTGCCCTTTAACTGATGTTCTGTGAAATCTAAGTTGCGATGGAACTGTTTCCTTGCAGAGGAAAAAAAGACGATAGCGTTATTAGAAACTGCAACACTTCTTATTTTATTTTTATTTTTTTCTTTAAAATGAAATATTTATATTTTTTCTTTTAATTAATTTTAAGATTTGAATATCTGAACACTTATTTGAACAGAACAGATTCTGATATTGCTGACAAGTATGTGTTGTAAAGAATAATGTTGGAGATGTGCACTTATTTTGAAATAAATCCACATTGTGAAGCAACCCTTACTTGCACTGAATTGGAAGTATTTTAGAAAATACACTGACTTACAGGGCTTTACAGAAAAGTGTGCTATTGTAGACTTGACATGTAGTTACATGATTTTAATATTAATAGGTCGTGATCTAAAGTGGACCTGAAACTCCAGGGCTGAGCATGAATCCCACTCTGGCCCTGATATTCATTCTCTGTTCCACAATGATTCTGGGTTTATAGGGTTTATTTATTTGTATTTAATCTTCTGTGGATGAATCCCGAGATCCATCAGAGCTGCCAGGAGAATTTCATTAAGGTAAGCGGCCATTAAGCACAAAATTACGGAGCACTGCTTGAACTGTGTTATTAGAAGGACTATAAGATGATTTTAGTGCAATAAGGATCTTGTTCTCACTAAGATGCTTCAATCAGAGGCGGATCTTGTCAGAAAAGGTTCAGGTAGCTTTGAGGCTCCACACATCTCTGACAGGCGATGGAAACTCGTGCGCATACGTGGAAAAGCGAAACAGAAATGGACAACATGGACGATTGTTTTAGCTGCAGATCAGAACTGGTCAAGCACAGTGCATCTTTTAAATCATGGCAACAGAAGGTGACGCGCACCTACAAAAGGCCTGTTGACTTTCGAACTTTCCATTTTGCATTTGGACTGTCAACATGAAGGTAAGAAAATTATTTTCATGCTTTTCTCATCAGCTGATCTTCTCTGAACACTGTGTTTTGCTGTATAACCGTACAGGAGAATGTGTAGATAAAACTGTTATTTTGTTACCTCCGCCAGGAGGTTATGTAATCATCGGAGTTTGTCTGATAATTAACAGCATAACTCAAAAAGTCATGGAGGGATTTTCACCAGATTTTTACAGAATGCCCGGAAGGCCAAAAGTAACAATCGATTAGTTTTTGGAGGTGATCCGGATCACCGTCTGTACAATTTTGAGAGATGGCATCTCTCAAAATTGTACAGTCCTTCAAAAAAATCCTGGATCCAGACGGTGATCCGGATCACCTCCAAAATCTAATAGATTGTTACTTTGGGCTTCCGGGCATTCTGTAAAAAATGGTGAAAATCCGTCCATGACTTTTCGAGTTATGTTAACAGACAACAGACAGACAGACAAACAGATGGCCTGGCGAAGGTCTGCGCTCTCCGAGTGCGTTTCTAGTTTAACATGGAAAGTTCGGTGGAAAATGGCTGCTGGTCCATTTCTCATAAAATGTTCCAAATATGATCAGTTGTGTGTGAAGCATTGAAGGTCCTCGGAGCCTCTTTTTAAGGTTTCCGATCAAACGTTCAGTTTATCATGATGTGGATATTGATTTAAATGTGCCGAGACCAGTAAAATGAATAATTTACATGTTCACTATGAAAAACGTCAAAAATCTGCATTTTATAAATTGATATTTGTTATTTCACAATGTGGCTGCACATTGGAGTAGTGGTTGGCACTTTCGCCTTGCAGCAAGAAGATACCCGGTTCTGTATAATTTGGTTTCAGAAATTAAAAAGCAATATGGCGACTGGCCCATATTTCATAAAACACTAAGAAATGTGTATCTTTGGTAACCATGACGATGGAAGTATTTGAAGAAGCGTCGCGAGGGGAAACGTCCCGACGTCAGAACGTGCACGTGTAATATCCACATCAAAAATATGTATTTTTATAAACACTAATCATTGTTATTATTATTTCACAACAATTGGCACTAAATGTATGTTATTTTCACTGTATTTAAATCGGCAAAATATAGTTAATTTACAAATATTTGCTGTTAGCTACAAGAAAAAAATGTGTACATTGGGGATGGAAATCAAATAGTAAATGCTAATGGTAGTTTGCATGTTCTCCCTGTGCATGCGTGGGTTTTCTCCGGGCACTCCGGCTTCCTCCCACAGTCCAAAAATATGCTGAGGTTACTTAAAAATTCTCTATACACCGCTTTATCCTCACTCGGGTCGCGGGGGTGCTGGAGCCGATCTCAGCTGACTCGAGGGAAGGCAGGGGACACCCTGGACAGGTCGCCAGTCTGTCGCAGGGCTACATATACAGACAAACAATATGAAATGAGTAGTACTGGGGCTGCACAAGGAACAATGGCTCCATTCATTCTGTGTACATCTGACTTCAAATACAGCACTGAGTCCTGCCACATTCAGAAATACTCTGATGACACTGGCAATTTAGAGTAATCAATTAACCTCAGCATATTTTTGGACTGTGGGAGGAAGCCAGAGTTGATTATTATTTCGGTTATTTTAATATAATTTTTATTTAAATACATCACAGATATTTCCTGTGGTTTCCATTATTTTTAACCCATATTCACAGTGGTTTACTGTATTATTATTGTTAAAAATAGTGGAATAGTGTATTGTCCAAGTGAAAAAGAACAGCAAATATCTGTATTTATTTTGTCAAACATTATTATTATTATTATTATTATTATTATGTAGTAGTAGTAGTAGTAGTAGTATTTCAGAAAATATAATCTGTAATACAATAATTATTATTTTGGTTCTACTTTAATATTATTATAATTTAAATACTTTACAGATATTTTAATCTATATTCACAGTTGTTTACTGTATTATTATTGTTAAAAGATCATTTTTGTAAAACAGATTTAGTGTTTTGCATTTTGATGCATGGTATTTATGGAATTTGGAGTTAAAATAAGTGAAATGATGGAGAAGTAAAACGAGGAGCATTCATGAGAGCTGGTTTGTGACGTTGCAGAGCTGTGTGAGTTTTTAGTCTCTGCTGACTAAAGATAAACAAAGTGAGGATTTTAGTTGAGAAGTTTTCTTTCTGGATTAGTCTCTGAGCAGAAATGTGAAGCATCTTCCTGAAACCCTGAAGCTGGAGTCGATCAGAGACTCGGGGTGCAGCAACATGTTCTCCTCTGAGTTCCTCTGAGGTTCTCCTGAGCGTCCCTCTTTGAGCAGCTTCACCTCTTTGCTCCAGTTTCCTGAGTCTGTGTTGAAATGTTGTTTTTGTTTCTGTTTCCAGCGGACGTCGGACCCCAGCGACTCTCCAAGGTACAGCACACCCTCACCTCCACCATGCGCTCCCTCCTCCTCCCCCCCTCCCTCCAAGCGTCCTCGCTTGTCTCCCTCCCCTCTCCTCTCTCCTCTTCCTCCCCCTCTTCCTCCTCCCCCCCTCCCTCCAAGCGTCCTCGCTTGTCTCCCCCCCCTCTCCTCTCTCCTCTTCCTCCCCTCTTCCTCCTCCCCCCTCCCTCCAAGCGTCCTCGCTTGTCTCCCCCCCCTCTCCTCTCTCCTCTTCCTCCCCCTCTTACTCCTCCCCCTCCCTCCAAGCGTCCTCGCTTGTCTCCCTCCCCCTCTCCTCTCTCCTCTTCCTCCCCTCTTCCTCCTCCCCCCGTCCCTCCAAGCGTCCTCGCTTGTCTCCCCCCCCTCTCCTCTCTCCTCTTCCTCCCCCTCTTCCTCCTCCCCCCTCCCTCCAAGCGTCCTCGCTTGTCTCCCCCCCCTCTCCTCTCTCCTCTTCCTCTCCCTCTTCCTCCTCCCCCCTCCCTCCAAGCGTCCTCGCTTGTCTCCCTCCCCCTCTCCTCTCTCCTCTTCCTCCCCTCTTCCTCCTCCCCCCTCCCTCCAAGCGTCCTCGCTTGCTCCCTCCCCATCTCCTCTCTCCTCTTCCTCCCCTCTTCCTCCTCCCCCCCTCCCTCCAAGCGTCCTCGCTTGTCTCCCCCCCCTCTCCTCTCTCCTCTTCCTCCCCCTCTTCCTCCTCCCCCCCTCCCTCCAAGCGTCCTCGCTTGTCTCCCCCCCTCTCCTCTCTCCTCTTCCTCCCCCTCTTCCTCCTCCCCCCCTCCCTCCAAGCGTCCTCGCTTGTCTCCCCCTCCCTCTCCTCTCTCCTCTTCCTCCCCCTCTTCCTCCTCCCCCCCTCCCTCCAAGCGTCCTCGCTTGTCTCCCCCCCCTTCTCCTCTCTCCTCTTCCTCCCCCTCTTCCTCCTCCCCCCCTCCCTCCAAGCGTCCTCGCTTGCCTCCCCCCCATCTCCTCTCTCCTCTTCCTCCCCCTCTTCCTCCTCCCCCCTCCCTCCAAGCGTCCTCGCTTGTCTCCCCCCCCTTCTCCTCTCTCCTCTTCCTCCCCCTCTTCCTCCTCCCCCCCTCCCTCCAAGCGTCCTCGCTTGTCTCCCCCCCCTTCTCCTCTCTCCTCTTCCTCCCCCTCTTCCTCCTCCCCCCCTCCCTCCAAGCGTCCTCGCTTGTCTCCCCCCCCTCTCCTCTCTCCTCTTCCTCCCCCTCTTCCTCCTCCCCCCCTCCCTCCAAGCGTCCTCGCTTGTCTCCCCCCCTTCTCCTCTCACCTCTCCCCCACAAAAAAACTCGTCTTTTTCTCAAAAAAACAAAACAAAAACCTCTTCTTTTTCTCAAAAAAATAAAAAAAACTTTTTCTCAAAAAAACTCTTCTTTTTCTCAAAAAAGAAAAAAAATTCTCAAAAAACTTCTTTTTCTTAAAAAAAGAAAAAAAACTCTTGTTTTTCTAAAAAAAAAAAAGCTCTTCTTTTTCTCAAAAAACCCCCCCAAAAACTCTTCTTTTTCTCCCTTCCCCCTCTCTCCTATCTACTCCCCCTCCTCCCCCTCTCACCCTTCTTTTTCTCCCCTCCCTTGGAGTTGCAGGATATCGGAGGACTCTTCTTCCCCTCCAAGTTTTTCTGTTGAGGGACCTCCTGACAAACATACAGAATGCTGACAAACATGCAGGAGGTCCTCTCTTAGCATTTTTTTCTAACCACTGTGTGAGTTTCTCTCCTCAGATGCCTCCTGCCTTACCTAAGAGGGCTGCTGGACTTCCTGCCAGCCAACCTCCAGGTAAGAAGGTTCACAAACCTTTCATTTCATTAAATTTACCCCGTTTTGTTTTAAACATTTTAGCTACGTGTGATTTTCTGGATGTGATCTGGTCAGTTTTTATTTGAATGAATCTCTTGTGATTATGTCTGATCAGATCTATTCCAACTTTATTTGGATGAATTTTCTTCGACTGTATTTTGTGTGATTCTGTCTGAGCTCGGTTCTTGTCGGTGGGACTCTTGTCAGGGTGCCCGTCAGAGGTGTGGGCGGATCTGGGGGGCATTGTGGGAAACCTCCTGTGGTGCCCCCCCTCACAGTGAAGCTCCGCTCTGTCAGAAGGTGAACAGGATGCAGACGGCATGTCACAGAGAAGCAACATGTGCGTCTGTATCCCACCCTGGACCCACAGTGGAGTCCACAGTGACAAGATCACAGTTCAGGAGAGTCACACTGGGATTAAAAGGGGTGGTTAAATGTGTTATTTAAGATAGTAAGTGTAGTGTGAGGGTGAAAGTCTCGCTGCCAGAGGGAAGTTTCCAGGAGAGGTACGTAAGGATCCCTGTGAATGCTGCTGCATGAAACGGTGAGTTTTGGATTTTGACTTTGCATTCATATATCGAATATTTTTGAAATCTCAACAATAACACACGTCGACAAGATTCTGCCGCGTTTTTCTTTTTGATTTCTTTCAGACTGATGATCTCGGGACCCAAGACCAAGACAAGGACGACCCCAAAGACGATTTGAAGACGAGTGACCGAGCCCCAACAGAGATGAAGCCAGAGACGACGACCGCCCTGTGAGGAGAAGAAACTTTATTGAGATTTTACCGGATGCACTGGTAATTTAAATGTGAAAAGAAAGAATGAGCCAACAGACACTGCAGGGATTTAGTATGTAGCACATCACAGTCTGACAAAATGTAGTGATGTCAGAATCAATTGAAAAATACATCTGTATCTCTCTCTCTTTTTTTTTAAAGAATTGGTGCTTCAACGACATCAAGCAGATTCAGACAGGATGGACCAGAGATGACGGGAGGCAGATCCAGGACCAGTGCATGACTCGTGAGACCATGCAATTAACACAAGGTAAGTTTATCAAATAGACTGGCTAATTAGAAACTTAATGTTAATATGAGTATGTGAAGTCATTTAGCTCAGATGTAATTATTTATCTGAGTCCATTAAAGTTTTCTCTCTTTTTGCTGTCTTTAGAGCCATCTCTCCAAGACCCCCGATCTTATGAAAGATCAGATCAATAACCAAATGAAAAGGTGACTTTGAACACTAAAATGCACCATCTCTGCAGTTCACCTTTGTAATGTCTCTAAGTTCTGTTAGTTGTTCATCTCCCACCTGCCTCTCCCTCAGAATTTCTATCTGAATTTTCAGAGTTCTTCACTAATTTAGTCTTAGTACAGACAGTCATTATAACAGGTGACTTAAATATCCATGCAGATGCTGTGAATGACAGCTTTAACTGCATTTAGCTCATTGTTACACTCAGTTTTTTCTCAAAATGTTCATTTTCCAACCCAGGCTGCTGGAGGATTTCACATGATGTATTCCTCTCTCCTCTCTCCTCTCCTCTTTATGTCTTCAAACAGTTAGACGCCACCTTTGTATGTCACTGACTTTGTGTTTTGTCCTCTGCAGGTTTCTCTGGATCTGGAGCTGCATGTTTCTGATCTGCTGTTGTCGGCCTCAGCGACCTCCAAAGTCTTCATGTTCTCTCCTTCCTCTCTACCCTCAACCCAACCAGAAGGTTTTTAAAACTTCCCAACAACAGGAAGTTTTTTTTCCTTCACACTGGCACCACATGGTTGATCTGATCATACGGCAAAAAGAGAGATCCTCAAATAAAAAACAAAAGAACACAACAGAACTCTGTTTGTTTTAAAGTGTAACATAATGCACCCTTCCTTTTATACTTATTTTTGGAGAGCATGTGTTATGGTTCTCAAACTAAATTAGTTTAAAAAAATGTGCTTTCAAACCACTGGTTTCTCACAAACACCTGGACTCCATCTTAAAACTGCACAGCATTTGAACATACTGCTGGTTGAGTGTTTACTTGGAGTAAATACACTAACATTAACAGATTGTATCTGAAATTCAGTCATAATGTGCACCAACTAGTGTCTGTTGTGGTTGACAATAAAGTAGCTATTCTGTTCTATTCTGATTAATCCCTGCTCATGCTGCATCCTTGTCCTAGATTACAGGATGCATTCAGTCCCTGGATGTGTTCCAGGCAGAAAAGTTAGATTTGGTTACAATAGGAGGAGCAGTTTAAGTGTTTCGGTCTTGTAGATTGTTTCAGAATGAAAAGTGCAGATTTGAAATCCTCAGTGTGTGTGTGGTCAGTCATTAGAGATGCTCCAACCTGAGCTGTGCAACATAACCAACTATTATGCATTGTTGCCTGTTTTGGTTCTCCCTTGTGTCGTATGCTGTTCACTGCAATTCAACAGTTTCATTTATCAGACGCTTTTATCCAAAGCAGCGCATCTGAAGTAGATACAACACACAGTTGATGAACCTGAACACATCATCAGTGATGCTTCCTGGACTGTTTCGGCTCTTACAACATCACACTCCGTCACCCAGGACACCCAGGCAGAGTAGATCAGGTTGTGTCTAGGGGTCGCAGCGCCCCCAACAGGTACCTAGTACATAACACATCGACTTAAAGGGGAACTTCGTTTTTTTCAACCTGGGGTCTGTTTTCATATATCATTTCATACATGTGAGTGATGGAGAAATGAATTTTCGACACAGCTCCAGTATTTAGCCAGGAAGGCAGCTTAGCAGCTCAGCTAGCGAAAAGTATGGGGCAACTTGCCCCCCCCCCCGGATCAAAGTCCGCCCTAACGTGCTTTTTTCCCCACACTGACCGGCTCGGATAGTCTCAATGAGTGTCCCACAACATACTAGAGATGAGAAGTGAACGAAAACCTCCACATTACCTGGCGATCGCTCTTTGTTGTGGTCTGTATCCAAATCTCAGGACGCTAGAAAGCAAATCTCATTAAAGTTTCCCTTTAATGTCTGCCAAAGTCCAGATACTAATGTGCCTCAAATCTGACACGTGTTAGATTCATGTTTGAAACAATAATGCTCAGTTTGCACTGAATGTAATTCTGGGATTTTGCAGAAACATTCTTACACCTCATTCAGTCCTGTTTTCTGCCCACAGCTGCTGGTTATCAGACTATTTCCTCTGACTTTAATAAACACCTGCAGCATCACACGTAGCAGCAAAAACCATCAGTTCTCTATGTGCATTTACACACGTGTCTAGGCAATGGTGACTTCTTTAGTGAAAGTGAGATGGAAGCTTCATGAAGCAGTGAACCACTTTGACAGAAGAGTGACATCTGCTGGCTCTGTGTCAGAACAGCATCTAAGTGGAAAAAACTTCTCCACAGTCAGAGGTGTTTGAAAGATCGAAAACAGAATGAACAAGAGTGGCGCGAAGAAAGCAAGAATTAAAAAGAGGAACGCTCTGGAAACACATGCAGCCAAATGTGCTGTCACTGTGGACTTTTTCACTAAAACGAGCTCGTGGTTTGAAACGACAAATGAGGACAATGAAACGATACAACAAGATGTTGAGCTTTGCTTTCAAACCACCGTTCAAATTAATTATGAAGTCAGTGAATTGTGTTGCCTTGTGGCATATCTCATAATATTATATCATTTAAATAAAAATATGATGCCAGGCCACATAACTGGGAAACTTTGTCTTGTAGCCCCTCAGAGTCTAAAGAAATCCAGCACCAAGCAGCAGCCATGAGTCCAGAATGGTTCATTGAATCAAGATGAATGATATGAATATCCCTCCATTCTCTATACACCGCTTTATCCTCACTAGGGTCGCGGGGGGTGCTGGAGCCTATCCCAGCTGACTCGGGCGAAGGCAGGGGACACCCTGGACAGGTAGTCAGTCTGTCGCAGGGCTACATATACAGACGAACAATTTAGAGTAATCAATTAACCTCAGCATATTTTTGGACTGTGGGAGGAAGCTGGAGTACCTGGAGAAAACCCACGCATGCACAGGGAGAACATGGAAACTCCATGTAGGAAGATCCCAGGCCCACCCCGGGATTCAAACTGGGATCTTCTTGCTGCAAGGCAAAAGTGCTAACCACTACTCCACTGTGCAGCCCTGATATGAATATGAGAGAGTTGGGAGGGGGTAGAGATGAAGTTATTGCTCAAGTTAATTTAGTATGAGATCATGGAGTCATGGCATATGCATAAAGATACAGTAAACTATAAATTACGTCTGATCGAGACACAAGTTGGGAGATTGTTGCGGGTATCTGCCTGGGTGCAATCCAGACATCAGTCTGAGCACAGGGGATGATTACCACGTAACTCGGACAGGGAATTCAACATGATCTGCAAAGGAATAACTGTTCTGATGGAATTATGGACCAAAGTACTGCACTGTTGGAGGATTACTGAACTGTGATCTGGAAATAATGCTGTCTGAAGGAACATTGCTGAACTCTATTTTCCATGTGAGGAATACTGGACCAAACAACAAAAATGGATATATGCAGATCTAAATCTGGTCCGGACCCCCGTCCACTTCCCCCTGGGCCCCGGCGGGTCTCAGGTGAGCAGCCGGGTATGGCCACACCGTGACTGCTCTCCCTCCAAATTATGTAATCTAGGTGAATATTACTTCTCTTTTATGAAAGCATAGTTCCTGCAATTAAAGTTAACAGATTGGAAATTCACTTTATCCCTATCACGGTCACTAAGAATGAATATTTTTCCTGGTGGTAGAAAGTCAGGTTATTGTGTGCATTACATCTAAAAAAGGTTAAGTGGTGTTTGGCCATGGTGGCGTCATTCTGTCGCGTGGACGGCTGGATAAGCTGACTTTGGATTTCTAGGAGCGGACTACGCCGTGTCCTGCAGAGCTGTGAGGTGTGTGGATTACAACACTGGTCGCAGAGGACAGCGGGTAGGAGGGCTCACTATGAAACACCGTCCCAAGTGAGTGGGGAAAGAAGAAAGGTGAGAGATACCTTTCGTGCTTGCAGATTCTGTGTCAGAATGTGATTATCAGTCCAGTGAAGAAAGCTCAGGGAAGTAGTGTAATCTCTATGCTGGAGCAAGTGTGCGGCAATTTGGGATTACCTAAAGAGCTTAGGACTGATGATGAGACACTTTTCATGTTGAGACAGTAATGGAGTACTGTTGAAGAAAATTAATTCCAGAGAGTGGAGTAGCTGAGTCCAGTTGTTGACTAAGGAAACCAGGAATATGGTCACGAGCACACAGAGCCTGCCCCCCTTCGTTAGAGTGACCACTGTTTAATGGGGGGTTACCAGGAGAAGATGCACAACCAGAGCTCTGGGCAGGCAGAGCTCTTAGAAAGTTGGAATATTCTGAAAAAGGACTTTGGTCCAACGAGAATGAGGATGTACAAGTTTTTTCCATGCTGGATGTATCCAAGAGGAGGCAGAAACCTGCATTCAAGGAGTAGATTAAAAGTGACTGCAGAAGTTGGAACCAGGTGGAGCTGGGGAGCTGTCTGAGTATCAGCGAGCTGTACCTGGGTAACCATGATCGAATGGGAGACCTTTTTTGAAGGTTCCTACCTGAAGGATTTATTTGGACTGACCAAGAAGGATTTCGGACATCGGTACAACGCCTGTGGGTGCTGAACTCCCCGTAGCTGAATATGGTGTGAGGGAGGCGCCCCAGAAGAAATACAAAGGCCTAAAATAACAGGCTGACCTGTATGCTTGCTCACTGCTGATCATGTAATTAAACTAATAATCAGCCACTGTGTTATCCCAAAGTTTTGGGTTGATGTTACCAGAAAGAAGGAAAGGAAAGAAATGTCTGTCTCTGGATCCCAAGAAGGGGGTGTTGTGAAGCACGGAGATATGGGATCCCAAAACCAGCCATTTATAGGGGCTGACTGGGATCTCATAGAAGGGGGTGTTGTGAAGCATGGAGATATGAGATCCCAGAATCAGCCACAAAGGGGAGACTCTGACAGAACAACAGCTAAATAAGGGAACATTGTGATGTTATAACCTGTGAATTAGGATCAGATTATGCCATAACCTAATGAATGAGTTTGAACTAACCAAGTGTCTATTTCTTACATTCTTTAATGTTGAAACAGTGTAAAAATCAGAAGCATGACTCACTGTAAAAAGTGAGGGTTTGATTATTTTTGAAAGGTTGTCTTGAGAATCTTTGTTTAAGAAGTAACCAGGTCAGAACAGCAGCTCACTGTGAAAACTGGTGTTTGATAGATTTGACTAAAAAGAGGAACTTATGCTTTATGAAATGGGAATGCTTTTAAGAGTTTTGATTTGACTACTGTTAAGAGGGTTTTAACTTTGTATTGAGGTGAGAAGTCATGAGTTAAGTGAACTAGGGTCAAGTGTTCACAGTAAGGGTCTCTAGACTCAAAATAGATTGGGTTTTTTTAATAAGTCTGTACACATTGTCCAAAAGATTGCACAATGGGATGCCAGCGACAGTTAGAGGCTGACATCCGCTTTTCCATTTCCTGATCAGGAGCCTGTGCTGAGTTGCAGACAGGAGAGATCAGGGGGGGGGCAAGATGGGCTGTCTGGACAGTCCAAAACAGATAGTTTCAGTTCCTTAAAAGTGGAGGTGATCATGCGGTCAGTGTATGGGGCAAGTGTGCGAGTTGGAAGGTGGATGCTGTGTACTTGTTGGAAAAACATGATTTCTGTATTACTGATGTATGTGATAACAAGTTGATTGCATGAGTTAGACGGTGTCAGGGGCGTACCTAGCCAGAGGTGTGTGTATTAGAGGATGACACTATAAAAGAGAGAGTCAGAGACACTGAATTCGGAGTTCTCCCCCGGAGGGGAGAGATGCTGCTCGCCGGAGCTGCCGGAGAGCATCGCCAAAGTTCTGAAGAGTCGACACCGGACCCTTTTGCCCAAGAGACGTGAAGACAACGCGGGACTTAGGCTCCAGAGATCGCTGAGAACATCGTTGGAGGCAAAGTCTTTTTCTGACTTTGTTCAACAAGCGAAGACCACACTCTGCCAGACGGAGAGTCCTGAGAGGTCTGCAGTTTTCCAAAGAGATGAAGAGAAGACAGCACCCGTGGCATCCAGAGAGGCACAGGAGGCAGCAGCAGAGGGCTGCTCCACTCCAGGGGCTGGAAGACCCAGTGACCCACCACAGCCTGATGAGACGGGGGCTTTCCACCACCACCATCCGACTGAGAAGACAGCTGAGACGCCCGCACTTGTGTTCCAGCTGCTACTAAAGATAACTGCCAGACCAACGATTGGCTATCGGGACCTCTCCACTCCCCCTGCCTATGAAGAACACCCTCTGCCCACAAAGAAGACTTCGTACCGAGTCTGCTGGTCCACGGAGGAGTTCAACTAGATGCAGGTCAAGACCGGGCGTGGCAGCTAAGGCCTGGCTGTCCGCTCTCTCTCCTAAATTTACTAATTAGAGAAGATTCTTAGGTACGCTCAGCTTAGTTTAGTTAAGTTAGAAATAATCAGAAATAATTAAATTGTTTAATCATGAATTAATGCTGTGCCCCTGCTAATAATTGCTTAATAAAACGCTATATTGCATTTAAAGAGAAGTCTAATGAAATGATTATGATTCACTTATTCTGCATAGTGGTAAAAAGTTAAGTTGATTGTGTGCATTAAATCTAATGGTTCTTAAAGGTTACTTTAATCCAACTAGTTATTTAAACATTACCCCTGAGGTTAGTTTTCCAAACCTCTAAAACGAACCTAGGAATATCAACAAGTGCCACAGTTTTAAGAGGAAAGCTGTCGTTAACAAACGTGTTCAATAAATCAATTCTACTACTTAGGAGGGCTGCTTAGTAAGAGAGTATTTATTGGAGTAAGAGGGGTAAGACGTTTGGAAGAAGACAGTTAGGACCTAGGCGAGTATTCCTCGACACCAGCTTAATTATTCTGCTGAAACCTGTTAGGTGGAATACTAATAGGCAGATAGAATCTAACCCTTTAAACGGAGAGCTGGTCCTGATTTAACCTGAGGCAAGGGTTAAAGAAGGCTATACTGAACGACATGGCGTCCCTGGGTGGGCACGGCTCGACTAAGACAGACGCTAAAAAGGGACTCCTGTCAGATGATACTGACCGACATGGCGTCCCTGGGCAGGGCTTGACTACGACTGAGAGAAGCGCCCAAAAGAAGATTCTGAGGGTCCAGACCGACACCTAGAATCAACCGCCAGAGCCTTCCAGTGGAAACTGGGGAAGAGAGGGCGAATCTCTTCTGACCGAGGGTCCACAGCTGCGGAGATTGGGGAAGGAGAAGGACGAGCCCTTCTGACCGAGGATCCACAGCACGGGTGATCAGCCGACAGAGAGACTCGGGATCATCACGCCTGACGGGAGGTACAGTGAGAACCGCAGGCTAGAAGAAGCCGCAGTGACCTTGGGCCAGCGCACCCCAGAAAAGAGGCACCGCGGAGCAGCCAGACAGAGTCTGCACTCATCCCTGCTCAACGGTCCTACGAGAGGTTTTGAGGAAGCAGACAACTCGAGACGACAAAGACGATGGCTGAGAGCCAGCCAGAGAAAGATGTACTCGTCCCTGCCAAAGAAAAAGAGCCAGTTCAAGAAGACGCGAAAGTCGGAGGCTCCGATGAATCAGAGGAAGAAGATTCATCCTCCAAAACCCCAGTGCCCGGGGAAACAACGATCAGTGAAGTGGTAAGAGAGTCCGCTTCGAAGAAGCTTCACCCAGGTTCCACTCCGGTGTATCAGAACCAGATCGTACTGGTAGGAGAGGGATGGAGCAACTGTCTGCAAGAGACACAGATGAGGAAATGAGAGTTACAGGACATGCTGCATCGCAGGGTGAGAGCTCAGACGCAGATGAGGAAGTAAGGCCAAAAATAGAGTTGGCCACATCAGCTGCAGGCACCCCGGCTGCAGAGGCAGAGAAGCGGCTGTAGAGGATGGCAGCTGTCACTAAGGAAGTGAGTAATTGAAGCACCAGAGAGTCCAGACGAGATTGGGGGGCTCACTGATTGGGAAACGACGAGGTAGATCGTTTCGTCCAGAAGAGAAGAATTGCTGTCGGGATCGAGGAATGGGACCAAACCCCTAAAAGAAAAATTGTCCCAGAGAAGTACGTGGAAGAAGTGGTGCGGGTCGTACATGAAGCGCTTGGCCATGTGAGCACACTACCTACCCGTAGGGAGCTGGAGAAGCTGCAACTCAGGATTCCAGAGTGCCGTATACGACAAGTGCTGAGGGCCTGTGAAGTATGTGGTCGATACAACGCAGGATGCCGAGGGCGAAGAGTAGACGGGCTCACCATCCGGAAGCACTATTCCCTGGGGTTCTATCTGCATGGACGTAGCAGGCCCAATGGGGGTTGCAGGGAGAAGAGGTGAGAAATACCTTTTAGTGCTGGTGGACTCTATGTCATTCCATATGGTTACTAAACCAGTGAAGAAAGCTAACAGCTACAGTGTGGTTGGCATGCTAAGAAGAGCTAAATACGAGAAGCCTGACATAATAAAGCAAGTTTTAGATAGCAATACAGTTTTGCTTGAAAGAAGAGGAATCCAAGAAGTGGAGCAGCTAGAGCCAGTTCCAGATTAAAGAAAACCAGGAACCAGAAACCATGGCTACGAGCACACAAGGCTTACCACCCTTCGTCGGAGTAGCCAACGTCAAAGGGGTGGTTACTATGCAGAGAAATACAACGAGGCTCTGGGCAGGCAGAGCCCTGAAGAAACTGGATGATGCTGAAAGCAGAATCCTGTCAGATGATGAAGAGATGCAAGTCATCGGCGGCTGTGAGGACACATCCGAACTGTTGCAGATCGCTGGGGAAGTGACCGTCACCACTGAAGACGATGGACGGACGCAGCTGGGTGATGTGGTTAACCTGTCTGCTCCAGAGGATGATGAGTATCTTTTAAAATGACCTGGTGTTAGCTACCTGTGATCTCAAGGAGAGGGTGTCAAGTGGGGCCTAGTTATTTGAGATCCCAGGAGCAACCACCACCTAAATAAAAGCTTTAAGCAGACCAATGAAAAGTTAAAATGAGAAACTATATAAGTTAACCACATGATCATGCTTATGTTTGATGCAAGAATGATTTTAATAGGCTGATATATATTCTGGAAATGATGATTGCTATAGAAGAGAATGATTTAAAATAAGTTATTTGATCATGCTAAGAAAAATGATTTAAAGAAGTGATTCAGTGTAACTAAATGAGTTTTGACTTGAAGTAATCTGTGCTGTTCTGAGTTGTGTGCAGGGCAAAAAGCAGAAGTCACCATGACACTGCAGAAAGGAGGACATTGAGGAAGTTCTGTGGCCAAATATGGTCTTGGCAACATGTCTCAAGCAATGTGTGTGTGTGTTAACAACGGAAGGTGGATGCTGTGTACTTGTTGGAAAAACATGATTTCTGTATTACTGATGTATGTGATAACAAGTTGATTGCATGAGTTAGACGGTGTCAGGGGCGTACCTAGCCAGAGGTGTGTGTATTAGAGGATGACACTATAAAAGAGAGAGTCAGAGACACTGAATTCGGAGTTCTCCCCCGGAGGGGAGAGATGCTGCTCGCCGGAGCTGCCGGAGAGCATCGCCAAAGTTCTGAAGAGTCGACACCGGACCCTTTTGCCCAAGAGACGTGAAGACAACGCGGGACTTAGGCTCCAGAGATCGCTGAGAACATCGTTGGAGGCAAAGTCTTTTTCTGACTTTGTTCAACAAGCGAAGACCACACTCTGCCAGACGGAGAGTCCTGAGAGGTCTGCAGTTTTCCAAAGAGATGAAGAGAAGACAGCACCCGTGGCATCCAGAGAGGCACAGGAGGCAGCAGCAGAGGGCTGCTCCACTCCAGGGGCTGGAAGACCCAGTGACCCACCACAGCCTGATGAGACGGGGGCTTTCCACCACCACCATCCGACTGAGAAGACAGCTGAGACGCCCGCACTTGTGTTCCAGCTGCTACTAAAGATAACTGCCAGACCAACGATTGGCTATCGGGACCTCTCCACTCCCCCTGCCTATGAAGAACACCCTCTGCCCACAAAGAAGACTTCGTACCGAGTCTGCTGGTCCACGGAGGAGTTCAACTAGATGCAGGTCAAGACCGGGCGTGGCAGCTAAGGCCTGGCTGTCCGCTCTCTCTCCTAAATTTACTAATTAGAGAAGATTCTTAGGTACGCTCAGCTTAGTTTAGTTAAGTTAGAAATAATCAGAAATAATTAAATTGTTTAATCATGAATTAATGCTGTGCCCCTGCTAATAATTGCTTAATAAAACGCTATATTGCATTTAAAGAGAAGTCTAATGAAATGATTATGATTCACTTATTCTGCATAGTGGTAAAAAGTTAAGTTGATTGTGTGCATTAAATCTAATGGTTCTTAAAGGTTACTTTAATCCAACTAGTTATTTAAACATTACCCCTGAGGTTAGTTTCCAAACCTCCAAAACGAACCTAGGAATATCAACAAGTGCCACAGTTTTAAGAGGAAAGCTGTCGTTAACAAACGTGTTCAATAAATCAATTCTACTACTTAGGAGGGCTGCTTAGTAAGAGAGTATTTATTGGAGTAAGAGGGGTAAGACGTTTGGAAGAAGACAGTTAGGACCGAGGCGAGTATTCCTCGACACCAGCTTAATTATTCTGCTGAAACCTGTTAGGTGGAATACTAATAGGCAGATAGAATCTAACCCTTTAAACGGAGAGCTGGTCCTGATTTAACCTGAGGCAAGGGTTAAAGAAGGCTATACTGAACGACAATTTTTAAAATGTGATTTATTGTCAGAAGCAGAGCCAGGGGAATCAAAATAGCAGTTTCTCACTTCTTTGAACAAGTTGTAAATGCTTTGGTACATCCATGCAAATGATTATGTACAATTCTCTGCTGTTTCGTACATGATCAGTTGCTTATGTCATGTTGATCAAAATGTACAATAGGTCTCTGTTGAATAATCTCAATCTCCACAACATTTGGGCATTAATTCATCGCATAAGTCTTAACATGTAAAATGATTTAACAAGTTGTCATAATAGGGCCGCACAGTAGAGTAGTGGTTAGCACTTTTACCTTGCAGCAAGAAGATCTCTGGTTCAAATCCTGGGGTGGGCCTGGGATCTTTCTGCATGGAGTTTGCATGTTCTCCCTGTGCATGTGTGGGTTTTCTCTGGGCACTCCGGCTTCCTCCCACAGTCCATAAATATGCTGAGGTTAATTGGTTATTCTAAATTGCCTGTAGGTGTGAGTGTGATTGTAGCCCTGCAACAGATTGGCTCCAGCAACCCTCGTGAGGACAAAGTGGTATATAGATAATGGATGGATGGAAGTGTCATAATATGTCAGTGATATTTCTATACATTTCATTCGATGTTTTTTTTTCTAAATCTGTCCTGAATTTGTAAATTGTTCCAAGGTAAATCTTGAATTTCTCCATGAGGAAATGTGTGAAGAATTCGGATTTTCTAAAATCTCTCAAAGACGCAAGAGAAGATATTTGTGATGTGGATGAGTATTTGTGTCCCAACAGACAGGAACGTTAGGAGATGTAAGAAGACAGCATTGTATTCCTACAACACTGCATGTACAGTTTTCCCTGAAGATTGTCCTATATTCATATTTCTACTTTTGCTTTTTCTTTTTGCTATGCAGGGCTGTATTCCTTCTGTATCACAATAACGTGGTCTGTCAACAAAATACAATACAAACAGTAAAACCTAAATGTGAATCTTGTCCAGTCTCTGCAATCAATCTCCCACATACACTAAGGTGTAACTTACAATTTACAATAACTGGCATCAAAACTTTACCCATAGTTTATATCAGAACATCCCTCCACAGTACACTGTTACAATGACAACATGACTAAGCAATTGACTGTTTATGCACACACAATGACTTGTCATTCTGATGACACTGACATGTTCATTGACACAGATATTTACTCTTGAGAGATGAACTAAGGATTTTGAGCAAGAGACTGGCTTTTGCAGTTAATCCCACGGTGTTTTGCTATTTGTACGAATTGTTTTGAGAATACACTCACTGTTTTGCTAATGTCGATGATGATTTGAGAAATGTAGGCTATCAAAGCGATTGAGAAAACTGTAAATAACGCAAACGACTTGCGCTCTGTTTGTCCCTCCGCGGCCCCCTTACCGACTGAGCTGGTTGTCATTTTGAATGTTCGGCGTCGTTTAGCTGCAGTGGTTTTGTTGTTACAGAGGAGAGAAGTTCAGGTTAATGTTACTTCTGTTGGTGAATGACTAAGTCTCATATCTTAAAGCAATGCGAAACACTTTCAACTGGACTGGCGCCACAATAATCTCAGTAACTTTGGGCTGGTATTAGATAAAACTAACGATTTTAGGACGCTTCCTTTAGCTTTGGGGAACTGCTTACTATTTTTACCTACTTCGTGCAATTTATCAAACCAAATGTTCAAGCCAAATTTCTCCCATATCAATCAAAAATTAAAAATATTTGTTAGTTGCAGCCGGCCAGGATGGGACATGAATGAACTGTGGGCATTTACAACAAAGGCAATCATCAAATTAACAACAAAATAATCAGCTTTTAAAATTGATCGTGTGCAACTTTAGCTTTGGTATACCTTTGAAAATCCATCTACAATTTGTTTAAAAGTGCTATATTTTTTTTCAAGCTGCAGCATATGCTGATTTTGATGTTTGTTTTGTGTGTGCCTGTATTAGTAATAATGCAACGCACCTTGACACGGGGTTATTGATCAATTTCATCCTAGGATGGAAAAGCTGAATGCGTCACCTGGGCTGTTAAGAAGATCAACGGTAATGTGCAGCCAAAACAGGTGGCTGTTTACCAGAGCGCCTCAATGAGGAGGCGGAAGTCCTGAAGGGAATCAATCACCCAAACATTGTTGGTAAGACGAGACTCCATATGATGAAGTTCTTTCTCTACCCTTTTACACTGGGAAGTTATTACTTAGCAAAAAAGAAACATGGAAATGTGGAGCAAGAAGGACAATCAGGAGAATGTTTAATGAAGCTAGCTAAAAATCTGCCATTTTGAATAAATGAGCTGGTGGTCAGCTGGTTCTGCAAACACTTGGATTACCGTCAGCTATGATTTTCAATTAGATGTGACGCTGTCCGGACCGTGAGTAGCGACAGTAAAGTGAATATTTTGCCAGATTAAATGGAAACAATATGTTGCTATCAGAAGACAAGAATCAGATGTAGAAACTCCTGAACTCATTTCTGTTTGTTAAAGTAAGGCCAAGACATGAACAGGTGTGGGATATATTAAGGTTCTTTAGTGTAAAACTAAGTGACGTCTGATTCCAAGATAGAAATGACCCAAGAGAAGAAGAGAAAAGTAACCAGTGCCTGATGAAGTCTGTCTGACTGAAATGTTGCATTTCTAATGTTAAGTGTTGTAATATTTCACAGTACCTGAGCTGCAGTTATGAAATAAGAATGTAAAAGCATCAACACTTAAACATCCTGTAGAGAATGGAATAATCTGAAATCAAATAAATTGTGTCTTATTATCTGTATGTATTCATTTATTGATAAACTCTCCCTCTATTTATAAGAAGCTGTATTTTAAAACCAAATGACACGTTTGTGGCGATGGGCGTGGGAGAGCTCAGCTGCAGGAGAGAGAGGTGTGGAGGGGTGCGTGGAGGCAGTGTCAAGGTAATTGACACAGGTGGTGGTAATCGGCTGACCTGATTATCTCCGCAGTAGCAGCCGGAGCGGAGGATAAAAAGTCGGGCAGACAGAGATGAGAGGAGCAGCGGAGAGACAGTGGAAGCTGCGTGGACTGAGTGACAGCGGAGGCTGCGTGGACTGGGTGACAGCGGAGGCTGCGTACCGGACTGTGGTATACATTGAATCGTGAAGTAATAAACAATATTCCCTCGACAACCAAGGCGGACAGCGAACTTGTCACATTGGCGCCCAACCGGCACTTGATACACGGGGATGTCTGCGCCTCCGGCGGAGCCGGTGCAGCCCGTGGCTGTGCTGGCCCAGATGCTCCGGGACTTGGCGGCAATGCACGCCGACCAGGCAGCGGCGAATCGGCGGCACCTGGAGGCGCTGCACCAACAGACGGAGAGGCAGACCCGCGTCTTGGAGCAGCTGTTGTCTCGACCGGGGGATCGCCGGGCTCCTCCTCCTCCTCCTCCATCTCCGGGCTGTCTCTGCAAAGGATGACGGCGGAGGATGACCCGCAGTCGTTTTTGGACATGTTCCAGGCCACGGCGGTGGCGTGTGGATGGCCGC
>NC_067128.1:38649810-38718752 GCF_021347895.1 Acanthochromis polyacanthus
TTTCTCAAAAAAATAAAAAAAACTTTTTCTCAAAAAAACTCTTCTTTTTCTCAAAAAAAAAAAAATTCTCAAAAAACTTCTTTTTCTAAAAAAAAAAAAAACTCTTTTTTTCTAAAAAAAAAACTCTTCTTTTTCTCAAAAAAAACTTCTTTTTCTCAAAAAAAAAAACTCTTCTTTTTCTCAAAAAACTCTTCTTTTTCTAAAAAACAAAACAAAAAACTCTTCTTTTTCTCCCTTCCCCCCTCTCTCCTATCTACTCCCCCTCCTCCCCCTCTCACCCTTCTTTTTCTCCCCTCCCTTGGAGTTGCAGGATATCGGAGGACTCTTCTTCCCCTCCAAGTTTTTCTGTTGAGGGACCTCCTGACAAACATACAGAATGCTGACAAACATGCAGGAGGTCCTCTCTTAGCATTTTTTTCTAACCAGTGTGAGTTTCTCTCCTCAGATGCCTCCTGCCTTACCTAAGAGGGCTGCTGGACTTCCTGCCAGCCAACCTCCAGGTAAGAAGGTTCACAAACCTTTCATTTCATTAAATTTACCCCGTTTTGTTTTAAACATTTTAGCTACGTGTGATTTTCTGGATGTGATCTGGTCAGTTTTTATTTGAATGAATCTCTTGTGATTATGTCTGATCAGATCTATTCCAACTTTATTTGGATGAATTTTCTTCGACTGTATTTTGTGTGATTCTGTCTGAGCTCGGTTCTTGTCGGTGGGACTCTTGTCAGGGTGCCCGTCAGAGGTGTGGGCGGATCTGGGGGGCATTGTGGGAAACCTCCTGTGGTGCCCCCCCTCACAGTGAAGCTCCGCTCTGTCAGAAGGTGAACAGGATGCAGACGGCATGTCACAGAGAAGCAACATGTGCGTCTGTATCCCACCCTGGACCCACAGTGGAGTCCACAGTGACAAGATCACAGTTCAGGAGAGTCACACTGGGATTAAAAGGGGTGGTTAAATGTGTTATTTAAGATAGTAAGTGTAGTGTGAGGGTGAAAGTCTCGCTGCCAGAGGGAAGTTTCCAGGAGAGGTACGTAAGGATCCCTGTGAATGCTGCTGCATGAAACGGTGAGTTTTGGATTTTGACTTTGCATTCATATATCTAATATTTTTGAAATCTCAACAATAACACACGTCGACAAGATTCTGCCGCGTTTTTCTTTTTGATTTCTTTCAGACTGATGATCTCGGGACCCAAGACCAAGACAAGGACGACCCCAAAGACGATTTGAAGACGAGTGACCGAGCCCCAACAGAGATGAAGCCAGAGACGACGACCGCCCTGTGAGGAGAAGAAACTTTATTGAGATTTTACCGGATGCACTGGTAATTTAAATGTGAAAAGAAAGAATGAGCCAACAGACACTGCAGGGATTTAGTATGTAGCACATCACAGTCTGACAAAATGTAGTGATGTCAGAATCAATTGAAAAATACATCTGTATCTCTCTCTTTTTTTTTAAAGAATTGGTGCTTCAACGACATCAAGCAGATTCAGACAGGATGGACCAGAGATGACGGGAGGCAGATCCAGGACCAGTGCATGACTCGTGAGACCATGCAATTAACACAAGGTAAGTTTATCAAATAGACTGGCTAATTAGAAACTTAATGTTAATATGAGTATGTGAAGTCATTTAGCTCAGATGTAATTATTTGTCTGAGTCAATTAAAGTTTTCTCTCTTTTTGCTGTCTTTAGAGCCATCTCTCCAAGACCCCCGATCTTATGAAAGATCAGATCAATAACCAAATGAAAAGGTGACTTTGAACACTAAAATGCACCATCTCTGCAGTTCACCTTTGTAATGTCTCTAAGTTCTGTTAGTTGTTCATCTCCCACCTGCCTCTCCCTCAGAATTTCTATCTGAATTTTCAGAGTTCTTCACTAATTTAGTCTTAGTACAGACAGAGTCATTATAACAGGTGACTTAAATATCCATGCAGATGCTGTGAATGACAGCTTTAACTGCATTTAGCTCATTGTTACACTCAGTTTTTTCTCAAAATGTTCATTTTCCAACCCAGGCTGCTGGAGGATTTCACATGATGTATTCCTCTCTCCTCTCTCCTCTCCTCTTTATGTCTTCAAACAGTTAGACGCCACCTTTGTATGTCACTGACTTTGTGTTTTGTCCTCTGCAGGTTTCTCTGGATCTGGAGCTGCATGTTTCTGATCTGCTGTTGTCGGCCTCAGCGACCTCCAAAGTCTTCATGTTCTCTCCTTCCTCTCTACCCTCAACCCAACCAGAAGGTTTTTAAAACTTCCCAACAACAGGAAGTTTTTTTCCTTCACACTGGGCACCACATGGTTGATCTGATCAACTGCAAAAAGAGAGATCCTCAAATAAAAAACAAAAGAACACAACAGAACTCTGTTTGTTTTAAAGTGTAACATAATGCACCCTTCCTTTTATACTTATTTTTGGAGAGCATGTGTTATGGTTCTCAAACTAAATTAGTTTAAAAAATGTGCTTTCAAACCACTGGTTTCTCACAAACACCTGGACTCCATCTTAAAACTGCACAGCATTTGAACATACTGCTGGTTGAGTGTTTACTTGGAGTAAATACACTAACATTAACAGATTGTATCTGAAATTCAGTCATAATGTGCACCAACTAGTGTCTGTTGCGGTTGACAATAAAGTAGCTATTCTGTTCTATTCTGATTAATCCCTGCTCATGCTGCATCCTTGTCCTAGATTACAGGATGCATTCAGTCCCTGGATGTGTTCCAGGCAGAAAAGTTAGATTTGGTTACAATAGGAGGAGCAGTTTAAGTGTTTCGGTCTTGTAGATTGTTTCAGAATGAAAAGTGCAGATTTGAAATCCTCAGTGTGTGTGTGGTCAGTCATTAGAGATGCTCCAACCTGAGCTGTGCAACATAACCAACTATTATGCATTGTTGCCTGTTTTGGTTCTCCCTTGTGTCGTATGCTGTTCACTGCAATTCAACAGTTTCATTTATCAGACGCTTTTATCCAAAGCAGCGCATCTGAAGTAGATACAACACACAGTTGATGAACCTGAACACATCATCAGTGATGCTTCCTGGACTGTTTCGGCTCTTTCAACATCACACTCCATCACCCAGGACACCCAGGCAGAGTAGATCAGGTTGTGTCTAGGGGTCGCAGCGCCCCCAACAGGTAACTAGTACATAACACATCGACTTAAAGGGGAACTTCGTTTTTTTCAACCTGGGGTCTGTTTTCAATATATCATTTCATACAATGTGGAGTGATGGAGAAATGAATTTCGACATAGCTCCAGTATTTACCAGGAAGGCACGCTTAGCAGCTCAGCTAGGCGCAAAGTATGGGGCAACTTGCGCCCCCCCGGATCAAAGTCCGCCCTAACGTGCTTTTTTCCCACACGACCGGCTCGGGATAGTCTCATGAGTGTCCCACAACATAACTAGAGATGGAGAAGTGAAACGAAAACCTCCCATTACCTGGCGATCGCTCTTTTGTTGTGGTCTGTATCCAAATCTCAGGACGCTAGAAAGCAAATCTCATTAAAGTTTACCCTTTAATGTCTACCAAAGTCCAGATACTAATGTGCCTCAAATCTACACGTGGTAAGATTCATGTTGAAAACAATAATGCTCCAGTGTTGCAACCTGAATGTATTCTGGATTTTGCAGAAACATTCTTACACCTCATTCAGTTCCTGGTTTCTCCTGCCCACACCTCTGGTTATCAGACTATTTCCTCTGACTTTAAATAAACACCTGCACATCACAACGTAAGCAGCAAAACCATCAAGTTCTCTATGTGCATTTACACACGTGTCTAGGAGCAATGGTGACTTCTTTAGTGAAGTGAGATGGAAGCTTCATGAGCGTGAACCACTTTGACAGAAGGTGACATCTGCTGGCTCTGTGTCAGAACAGCATCTAAGTGGAAAAAACTTCTCACAGTCAGAGGTGTTTGAAAGATCGAAATTAGAATGAACCAAGAGTCGGCGGCGAAGAAAGCAAGAATTAAAAAGAGGAACGGCCTGGAAACCACAGGATGCAGCCAAATGTGCTGTCACCTAGTGTAGACTTTTCACTAAAACGAGCTCGTGGTTTGAAACGACAAATGAGGACAATGATACGGTACACAAGATGTTGAGCTTTGCTTTTCAAACACCGTTCAATTATTATGAGTCAGTGAATTGTGTTGCCTTGTGGCATATCTCATAATATTATATCATTTAAATAAAATATGATGCCAGGCCACATAACTGGGAAACTTTGTCTTGTAGCCCCTCAGAGTCTAAAGAAATCCAGCACCAAGCAGCAGCCAATGAGTCCAGAATGGTTCATTGAATCAAGATGAATGAGATGAATATCCCTCATTCTCTATACACTGCTTTATCCTCACTTGGGTCGCGGGGGGTGCTGGAGCCTATCCAGCTGACTCGGGCGAAAGGCAGGGGACACCCTGGACAGGTCGCCAGTCTGTCACAGGGCTACATACACAGGCGAACATCACACTACGGGCAATTTAGAGAAATCAATTAACCTCAGCATAATATTTTGGACTGTGGGAGGAAGCTGGAGTACCTGGAGAAAACCCACGCATGCACAGGGAGAACATGCAAACTCCATGCAGAAAGATCCCAGGAAGGCCAAGATGCAAACTGAGGATCTTCCAGCCACAAGGCAAAGTGTTAACCACCAAGCCACTGTGCAGCCCAAAGACGTAATCTGATATTCATAATTATGTTTTC
This sequence comes from Acanthochromis polyacanthus, assembly GCF_021347895.1. Classification (NCBI taxonomy): domain Eukaryota; kingdom Metazoa; phylum Chordata; class Actinopteri; family Pomacentridae; genus Acanthochromis; species Acanthochromis polyacanthus. Next base: position 38,654,528 of record NC_067128.1, read on the forward strand.
ACTTGTGTAATGATCACCTGTAAACTACAAACAGTTTTTTTGTTAGCTAGACTGAGCCTTTCTATATCCACAAGGGAGTAGGCCTCTTCAACAGAGTGTCGTGTCACATGTTTCTACAGCTGCCCAGAAGGGACAAACCAAAATATTGGCTCAAGAGAGAGCCTTTTGCAATCCTAAAGTTGAGTGGACAGACACTTAGGTCATCCTAACACACTTGGAAGAGAGGAGTTGAGTGAGAGCTATTCAGTTCACCATTTTGAATGTTTATCAGGGTGTCCCACACATTATGGGCCAGCAGGAACCTCCTCATCTTCTAGTAGACTCAGTAGGCATGTTATCATCCATCATGATCATTGATAAACACAAAGTAACCCTATCTGGTCATGTGAATTAGCACACAAAAATGGGGCTTAGGGTGCCATTTTCAGCCCAACAAAAATCTAAATGGTAATTTCGGTTCCTAAACTTGCACTGTCTGAAAAAAAAAATGTAAATAAACCTTCAGTTTCAACAAGTTAAACTATAATTATGGTCTAGACAACACTCAGACTTCAGGTTTTCCTGGATGAAAGTTCACAGATTTATACCTTCTTCATCTCATCCAGCCTCTAAATGTGGTATTTTGTTCCTCTTTGTAAGTGCTAAATTAGAAAAGATAACAACATCCTGATCTACTAGAAGGTGGATTCATGTCTCTACCTGCCTACATGTATGGGAATGATCATGCCTATTCTATGGTATGATAACCATCCAAATTGTGTGTTTAATTAGTGACAATTTACAACCTTCCCACTCGACACCACAAAGTCCTACACTTCTGGTCCGTGTACCACAAACATTTTTACAAAATATCACAGGTCCCAGCACAATTTCGAGGCGTTTGCAATGCTAGAAGTAGGACAGAGGAACCACCTAGCATGGCAGCAACACCTGGAAAAATAAGAGAAATGTTCAGAGAGATGGGCAGTAAGCATAACAGAGGCTCTTAACTGTTGTATGGCTTTTTAAGAATAATACAGGATTTTCTGATGGAGGGTGCCACGATGTTGAGAAAAGGCACATTAACTTGACTTTGAGCTTCACTACGTACAGGTCCTTCTCAAAAAATTAGCATATTCTGATAAAAGTTCAGTATTTTCTGTAATGTACTGATAAACATTAGACTTTTCGTATATGTTAGATTCATTACACACAACTGAAGTAGTTTCAAGCCTTTTATTGTTTTAATATTGATGATATTGGCCAAAAAGTAAAGAAAAACCAAAAATCCCTATCTCAAAAAATTAGCATATTCCATCCGACCCAATAAAAGAAAAGTGTTTTTAATACAAAAAAAGTCAACCTTCAAATAATTATGTTCACTTATGCACTCAGTCTTGGTCGGGAATCCTTTTGCAGAAATGACTGCTTCAATGCGCGTGGGCAATGGAGGCAATCAGCCTGTTGGCACTGCTGAGGTGTTATGGAGGCCCAGGATGCTTCGATTAGCGGCCTTAAGCTCATCCACAGTGGTGGGTCTGGTGACTCAACTTCCTCTTCACAATATCCCACATGATTCTCTATGGGGTTCAGGTCAGGAGAGTTGGCAGGCCAATTGAGCACAGCAATACCATGGTCAGTAAACCATTTCCCAGTGGTTTTGGCACTGTGAGCAGGTGCCAGGTCGTGCTGAAAAATGAAATCTTCATCTCCATAAAGCTTTTTCAGCAGATGCAAGCATGAACTGCTCCAAAATCTCCTGATAGCCAGCTGCATTGACCTGTCCTTGATAAAACACAGTGGACCACCACCAGCAGCTGACATGGCACCCCAGACCATCACTGATTGTGGGTACTTGACACTGGACTTCAGGCATTTTGGCATTTTCTTCTGCCCAGTCTTCCTCCAGACTCTGGCACCTTGATTTCCAAATGACATGCAAAATTTGCTTTCATCCAAAAAAAGTGCTTTGGACCACTGAGCAACAGTCCAGTGCTGCTTCTCTGTAGCCAAGGTCAGGCGCTTCTGCCGCTGTTTTCTGGTTCAAAAGTGGCTTGACCTGGGGAATGCGGCACCTGTAGCCCATTTCCTGCACATGCCTGTGCACGGTGGCTCTGGATGTTTCTACTCCAGGCTCAGTCCACTGCTTCCACAGGTCCCCCAAGGTCTGGAATCGGCCCTTCTCCACAATCTTCCTCAGGGTTCGGTCACCTCTTGTAGTTGTGCAGCGTTTTCTGCCACACTTTTTCCTTCCCACAGAGGTGCCTTGATACAGCACTCTGGAGCAGCCTATTCGCTCAGAAATTTCTTTCTGTGTCTTACCCTCTTGCTTGAGGGTGTCAATGATGGCCTTCTGGACAGCAGTCAGGTCGGCAGTCTTACCCATGATTGCGGTTTTGAGTAACGAACCAGGCTGGGAGTTTTTAAAGGCCTCTGGAATCTTTTGCAGGTGTTTAGAGTTAACTCGTTGATTCAGATGATTAGGTTAATAGCTCGTTTAGAGTACCTTTTCATAATATGCTAATTTTTTGAGATAAGGATTTTTGGTTTTTCTTTACTTTTTGGCCAATATCATCAATATTAAAACAATAAAAGGCTTGAACTACTTCAGTTGTGTGTAAGGAATCTAACATATATGAAAGTCTAATGTTTATCAGTACATTACAGAAAATACTGAACTTTATCACAATATGCTAATTTTTTGAGAAGGACCTGTACATTCAGGCCAGCAGTGTGTTTCCAATATCTCTCACCTCCCTACAGAGGAGTGATGTGAATTTTACTGCTCAGCAAGTCGTATTGCACGAAGTTTTCACCATGTGTTCAGTGCTAACTGTGGTTTGTATCATAGAACGCATATAAACAGGGCCGGCTCTCCCTATACGCGAATTAAGCGGCTGCTTAGGGCCCCGCCGCCACTAGGGGGCCCCCGAATTGACTGTGTCTGATGGTCTGACCCACAGACTGCCATCTAACATTACTTGCTTCGGACTAACCTGGCAACCACGGTGGTTGCCAGAGGGGCCCTCTGTCCCCCCGCACTTTTTTCAGCCGTTACAACAGCTAAACCCGTTGTTAGCATCCAGTAACGTGTTTTCCCGAGCCGTCTTTGAATGCACCATGAGCGCATGCTAACGCAGGTGTTCCAGAGGAGACGTGCTGCTGTGCTGAACGTGCGTCTGGAGTAATGTTTAGCAAACCAGCCAGAGCCAGCAAGAAGCAAAAAACTTTACACAGTTTTTTCCAAACAAACCGTGTAAGTTGTGTGAACTTGTTGGATGCAAACAATGTTAGACTTGTTAGCTAAATGATGACAAGGTAAAATGTGGCAATATATCAATATGTTAAGCTAGTTAACAATTCAAATGTGGTTGCCTCTGTTACATTACTTGCTAATTAGTTTATTCTTGGAATAAACCCAGTCCTCTTTAATTTCTGGGCAGAAGATGTGCTCACAATTGCTCTCCATGTATTTAAGTCTTTTGCTCCCAAAAGAGGAGAGTCAGGGAGGAGAAAAAAGAAAAGGCTATCTATGGTATAAATGTGGTTAAATTTACAACTATTTTTACTGCTTCTCTTTCAAATTCTATCTCAGAATTTTGATTTTCAGATTTTTTAATGATTATTTCCATAACAAAGAGCAGAGTCAGGCAGGAGATGGACCAGAGGCGGCGGCCAGCAGTAATGTTGACCATGCAGGGTCTGCAGAGGTGAAAAAAATATGTATCTATGGGTTAAAGTGATTTTGAGGTTAAATTCTACTGCAATTTTTACTCTTCCTAATGCTATTTCAGAATTTTTCTTACCACATTTTTTATGTTTATTGCCATAACAGAAAGGGCAGAGTCAGGGAGGAGATGGATCAGAGGCCAGCAGCAGGGACAAGGATGTAGGGTCTTTACAGGTAAGGAGAGATTATATCTTCCTGAAAATAAGATATCTATTGCAGGGAGAAACCAGGCAGTACTGATCATTTCATGTTCAGTGTTTGGCACCTTTGGCTACTCGTCCAGTAGATGTTCAAGGGACATTGTTGTCAACTCAACTAGAGTTTGGCCACTAAAACTTTAGATTTTATAGTTTTATACTTTATAGTTTAAAGAACTAGCCTAGTTGGTCCCCTGGTATTGTACTGTGGCTGTTAGGGATTATGTGGTTCTTTAGCCACTAAGGACGGTGCAATTAAATGTAAGAGAATGATAAATCGCTCTGAAAAATTTGTCCCCCTCACTTCTGAGATGGTGGTTATGCCCATGTCTGTCTTCCAATAAAACATAAATCATCATGGTAACATATCAATTTAAACTGGCTTATTAGAAAACTATACGGGAAAAATACAGGAAAGAAAAAATAAACCAGCAGTCAGTTGGTGACTCCATGCTTCGTGCGTAAGTTAGGCTACTGTGACACCACGGCACCGTTTCAAACTTGATCGATTACACTGGTCTGGAGAAGCCACAGATGGAAAAGCAGTAGCACTAGAGATGGCATCATGGCTCCAAAAAGGAAGTTCAGGAGTGGGCTGAATATTTGCTGTTAATCATGTGCATGTGTGTTTTAACCCAATTACAAGCTGAGCATGTGATTTGGTAGTTGCCCTGTGCATGTTTTGGGGCCACAAAAAAAATCTTGCTTAGGGCCACCAAAGTCCAAGGGCCGGCCCTGCACAGAAAGCAAATAGACCTGTAAAAGGACTTGTATTTGATCCGAAAAAGTGGTATCAGTGCATTTCTCGCTGGTTCAAACGGTCAGTCAGGCCAGTTTGTTTAAATGCAAAGCTTATGGAGAGTCCTTTACAGTTTTCTTTTTTTAAAAGTTGAGCGCAAGGAGGAGGGGTTTGTCACACTTTTCTGGAAAAGGTTCAAAGCAAAATGATCAAAGTAATTAGTTGCAAAAATCAGAAAGGGAATTAAAGTTGCCTCAGAGGAATCTAATCTGCTACAGAGAGTTCTGGAGACAGCTGGAAGTAAAATGAATGCAGAGTAATGACATATCCAAAACATATGGTCCAAAATATGCATCCGGCAGAAATGTGCAAAACCATTGTCCCCTCCAGTTGAGCCTTTTATCATGGGTAAATTTATGCCGATTGATGATGCTTCCCAGTTGAGTTGCAGCCTATCAGATATCACAGTTGTGATGTGATTTCTTGATTGGTTAGAGACACCTCTGCAGCGTCTCCTCTTTATTATGTCTATGGAGGAGACTCTCCTCAGGGACTGATCACAGCAGCAGAACCCTGAACCACAAGTTAGGGATGAGACAGATGAAGATGAGTCGGTTGATAGTTTTGATAATTTGCTCGCCCTCAGTCACAGGATGTACATACATACATGCTGATGTTGTAAAGAGTAGTGTTGGAGATTTGCCCTTTAACTGATGTTCTGTGAAATTTAAGTTGCGATGGAACAGTTTCCTTGCAGAGGAAAAATGGACGATAGCGTTATTAGAAACTGCAACACTTATTTTATTTTTATTTCTTTAAAATGAAATATTTATATTTTTTCTTTTAATTAATTTTAAGGTTTGAATATCTGTGAACACTTATTTGAACAGAATAGAGATTCTGATATTGTTGACAAGTATGTGTTGTAAAAAAATAATGTTGGAGATGTGCACTTATGTTGAAATAAATCCACATTGTGAAGCAACCCTTACTTGCACTGAATTGGAAGTATTTTAGAAAAATACACTGAATTACAGGGCTTTACAGAAAAGTGTGCTATTGTAGACTTAACATGTAGTTACATGATTTTAATATTAATGTCAGGCCGAGTGGGGTGTATGATTCAGATTAAAACTTTTAAAATAGAATTTAAATTGGGTAATTTGGATTAAGAAGCAATTAAAGCTGACAACGCCACCTTGTAAGGGACGAGGACCCGATTAAAAGAGGTTCTTAACCCAGAGGTGAGCAGAGGATAAAACAAAATTTACTCCGTTCCAGTAAATTTGTCTACAAATAAGTGTTTACAATAAAAATTTAGCAGACTAAAAGTTCTTAAAGTCACTAAGGAATTGGTGACCACTGGACTCGTCACGCGGGGCCTCTTCTTTGGTGGGGGGGTCAGGGGAGCTTCTCCAGTCCTCCGGGGCCACGGCGCTGCTCCTCGCGATTACACAGGCTCTGGAGCCTGGGACAAAGAGAGGAGCTGCCAGTGGGGGAAAGCAGTAAAGGACCCACGCGTATCCCTCCCGTGTGTGGTGACTCACCGGGTCTGAGCGGCTATATCTAAGCCGCCCAGTATGGCGCAAACACTCGTTGAGCACCGCCGTGCGTTCCAAAACTGGCCCCACTTCGTGGCTCCCGTGCGTCTCTCTCTCTCTCTCTGTTCGTCCTGGCTTGGTGCCGGTGCTGTGCGCCCTTGTTCAGCCTAGTAGTCTGCCATGTTGCTCGTTACACACCGCCATTCAGCGTCGCTTCTGCCCTGTTGCCTGTCGTGCTGCCGTTCACCGCTGCCTCTCCGCCGCTCGCCCTGCGGCTCCCCCTCTCTGCTGTTGATTATCTCTTTTGTTTGCTGTCATTGCCCCAGATTCTGTCCTGCGTAATCAAACTGATTGGCACCAGGTGCGCTCAACCAATGTTCACAGTCTCTGTTCCCGGCACACACAGGCAGGCAGTGGGCGTGACCTGAACCCATCCAGAAAAAAAAAAAAAGAAATATACAAAGAAAAGCAACACAAGGCATGCAATTTGGCAAACCAACACAGAAATCAAACAAATAATTTCACAACAAAATATAAGGAAACCACACACCAAATAATCATGCAAATAAAGAAAATCAAAGTAAATAAATATTCCCACATTAATAGGTCGTGATCTAAAGTGGGCCTGAAACTCCAGGGCTGAGCATGAATCCCACTCTGGCCCTGATATTCAGTCTCTGTTCCACAATGATTCTGGGTTTATAGGGTTTATTTATTTGTATTTAATCTTCTGTGGATGAATCCCGAGATCCATCAGAGCTGCCAGGAGAATTTCATTAAGGTAAGCGGCCATTAAGCACAAAATTACGCAGCACTGCTTGAACTGTGTTATTAGAAGGACTATAAGATGATTTTCGTGCAATAATTTGCTTTTCAGGATCTTGTTCTCACTAAGATGCTTCAATCAGAGGCGGATCTTGTCAGAAAAGGTTCAGGTAGCTTTGAGGCTCCACACATCTCTGACAGGCGATGGAAACTCGTGCGCATACGTGGAAAAGCGAAACAGAAATGGACAACATGGACGATTGTTTTAGCTGCAGATCAGAACTGGTCAAGCACAGTGCATCTTTTAAATCATGGCAACAGAAGGTGACGCGCACCTACAAAAGGCCTGTTGACGTTCGAACTTTCCATTTTGCATTTGGACTGTCAACATGAAGGTAAGAAAATTATTTTCATGCTTTTCTCATCAGCTGATCTTCTCTGAACACTGTGTTTTGCTGTATAACCGTACAGGAGAATGTGTAGATAAAACTGTTATTTTGTTACCTCCGCCAGGAGGTTATGTAATCATCGGAGTTTGTCTGATAATTAACAGCATAACTCAAAAAGTCATGGAGGGATTTTCACCAGATTTTTACAGAATGCCCGGAAGGCCAAAAGTAACAATCGATTAGTTTTTGGAGGTGATCCGGATCACCGTCTGTACAATTTTGAGAGATGGCATCTCTCAAAATTGTACAGTCCTTCAAAAAAATCCTGGATCCAGACGGTGATCCGGATCACCTCCAAAATCTAATAGATTGTTACTTTGGGCTTCCGGGCATTCTGTAAAAATGGTGAAAATCCGTCCATGACTTTTCGAGTTATGTTAACAGACAAACAGACAAACAGATGGCCTGGCGAAGGTCTGCGCTCTCCGAGTGCGTTTCTAGTTTAACATGGAAAGTTCGGTGGAAAATGGCTGCTGGTCCATTTCTCATAAAATGTTCCAAATATGATCAGTTGTGTGTGAAGCATTGAAGGTCCTCGGAGCCTCTTTTTAAGGTTTCCGATCAAACGTTCAGTTTATCATGATGTGGATATTGATTTAAATGTGCCGAGACCAGTAAAATGAATAATTTACATGTTCACTATGAAAAACGTCAAAAATCTGCATTTTATAAATTGATATTTGTTATTTCACAATGTGGCTGCACATTGGAGTAGTGGTTGGCACTTTCGCCTTGCAGCAAGAAGATACCCGGTTCTGTATAATTTGGTTTCAGAAATTAAAAAGCAAGATGGCGACTGGCCCATATTTCATAAAACACTAAGAAATGTGTATCTTTGGTAACCATGACGATGGAAGTATTTGAAGAAGCGTCGCGAGGGGAAACGTCCCGACGTCAGAACGTGCACGTGTAATATCCACATCAAAAATATGTATTTTTATAAACACTAATCATTGTTATTATTATTTCACAACAATTGGCACTAAATGTATGTTATTTTCACTGTATTTAAATCGGCAAAATATAGTTAATTTACAAATATTTGCTGTTAGCTACAAGAAAAAAATGTGTACATTGGGGATGGAAATCAAATAGTAAATGCTAATGGTAGTTTGCATGTTCTCCCTGTGCATGCGTGGGTTTTCTCCGGGCACTCCGGCTTCCTCCCACAGTCCAAAAATATGCTGAGGTTATTACTTAAAAATTCTCTATACACCGCTTTATCCTCACTCGGGTCGCGGGGGGTGCTGGAGCCGATCTCAGCTGACTCGGGGGAAGGCAGGGGACACCCTGGACAGGTCGCCAGTCTGTCGCAGGGCTACATATACAGACAAACAGTATGAAATGAGTAGTACTGGGCCTGCACAAGGAACAATGGCTCCATTCACTCTGTGTACATCTGACTTCAAATACAGCACTGAGTCCTGCCACATTCAGAAATACTCTGATGACACTGGCAATTTAGAGTAATCAATTAACCTCAGCATATTTTTGGACTGTGGGAGGAAGCCAGAGTTGATTATTATTACGGTTATTTTAATATAATTTTTATTTAAATACATCACAGATGTTTCCTGTGGTTTCCATTATTTTTTAACCCATATTCACAGTGGTTTACTGTATTATTATTGTTAAAAATAATGGAATAGTGTATTGTCCAAGTGAAAAAGAACAGCAAATATCTGTATTTATTTTGTAAACATTATTATTATTATTATTATTATTATTATTATTATGTAGTAGTAGTAGTAGTAGTATTTCAGAAAATATAATCTGTAATACAATAATTATTATTTTGGTTCTACTTTAATAGTATTATAATTTAAATACTTTACAGATATTTTAATCTATATTCACAGTTGTTTACTGTATTATTATTGTTAAAAGATCATTTTTGTAAAACAGATTTAGTGTTTTGCATTTTGATGCATGGTATTTATGGAATTTGGAGTTAAAATAAGTGAAATGATGGAGAAGTAAAACGAGGAGCATTCATGAGAGCTGGTTTGTGACGTTGCAGAGCTGTGTGAGTTTTTAGTCTCTGCTGACTAAAGATAAACAAAGTGAGGATTTTAGTTGAGAAGTTTTCTTTCTGGATTAGTCTCTGAGCAGAAATGTGAAGCATCTTCCTGAAACCCTGAAGCTGGAGTCGATCAGAGACTCGGGGTGCAGCAACATGTTCTCCTCTGAGTTCCTCTGAGGTTCTCCTGAGCGTCCCTCTTTGAGCAGCTTCACCTCTTTGCTCCAGTTTCCTGAGTCTGTGTTGAAATGTTGTTTTTGTTTCTGTTTCCAGCGGACGTCGGACCCCAGCGACTCTCCAAGGTACAGCACACCCTCACCTCCACCATGCGCTCCCTCCTCCTCCCCCCTCCCTCCAAGCGTCCTCGCTTGTCTCCCTCCCCTCTCCTCTCTCCTCTTCCTCCCCCTCTTCCTCCTCCCCCCTCCCTCCAAGCGTCCTCGCTTGTCTCCCTCCCCTCTCCTCTCTCCTCTTCCTCCCCCTCTTCCTCCTCCCCCCTCCCTCCAAGCGTCCTCGCTTGTCTCCCTCCCCTCTCCTCTCTCCTCTTCCTCCCCCTCTTCCTCCTCCCCCCTCCCTCCAAGCGTCCTCGCTTGTCCCCCCCCCTCTCCTCTCTCCTCTTCCTCTCCCTCTTCCTCCTCCCCCCTCCCTCCAAGCGTCCTCGCTTGTCTCCCCCCCCTCTCCTCTCTCCTCTTCCTCCCCTCTTCCTCCTCCCCCCTCCCTCCAAGCGTCCTCGCTTGTCTCCCCCCCTCTCCTCTCTCCTCTTCCTCCCCTCTTCCTCCTCCCCCCTCCCTCCAAGCGTCCTCGCTTGTCTCCCCCCCTCCTCTCTCCTCTTCCTCCCCTCTTCCTCCTCCCCCCTCCCTCCAAGCGTCCTCGCTTGTCTCCCCCCCCTCTCCTCTCTCCTCTTCCTCCCCTCTTCCTCCTCCCCCCCTCCCTCCAAGCGTCCTCGCTTGTCTCCCTCCCCCTCTCCTCTCTCCTCTTCCTCCCCTCTTCCTCCTCCCCCCTCCCTCCAAGCGTCCTCGCTTGTCTCCCCCCCCTCCTCTCTCCTCTTCCTCCCCCTCTTCCTCCTCCCCCCCTCCTCCAAGCGTCCTCGCTTGTCTCCCCCCCCCTCTCCTCTCTCCTCTTCCTCCCCCTCTTCCTCCTCCCCCCTCCCTCCAAGCATCCTCGCTTGTCTCCCCCCACCTCTCCCTCCACAAAAAAACTCGTCTTTTTCTCAAAAAACAAAACAAAACCTCTTCTTTTTCTCAAAAAATAAAAAAAACTTTTTCTCAAAAAAACTCTTTTTTTCTCAAAAAAAAGAAAAAAAAATTCTCAAAAACTTCTTTTTCTGAAAAAAACAAAAAAACTCTTGTTTTTCTAAAAAAAAAGCTCTCTTTTCTCAAAAAAACTCTCCTTTTTCTCAAAAAAACCCCAAAAACTCTTCTTTTTCTCAAAAAACTCTTCTTTTTCTAAAAAACAAAACAAAAAAAACTCTTCTTTTTCTCCCTTCCCCCCTCTCTCCTATCTACTCCCCCTCCTCCCCCTCTCACCCTTCTTTTTCTCCCCTCCCTTGGAGTTGCAGGATATCGGAGGACTCTTCTTCCCCTCCAAGTTTTTCTGTTGAGGGACCTCCTGACAAACATACAGAATGCTGACAAACATGCAGGAGGTCCTCTCTTAGCATTTTTTCTAACCAGTGTGCGAGTTTCTCTCCTCAGATGCCTCCTGCCTTACCTAAGAGGGCTGCTGGACTTCCTGCCAGCCAACCTCCAGGTAAGAAGGTTCACAAACCTTTCATTTCATTAAATTTACCCCGTTTTGTTTTAAACATTTTAGCTACGTGTGATTTTCTGGATGTGATCTGGTCAGTTTTTATTTGAATGAATCTCTTGTGATTATGTCTGATCAGATCTATTCCAACTTTATTTGGATGAATTTTCTTCGACTGTATTTTGTGTGATTCTGTCTGAGCTCGGTTCTTGTCGGTGGGACTCTTGTCAGGGTGCCCGTCAGAGGTGTGGGCGGATCTGGGGGGCATTGTGGGAAACCTCCTGTGGTGCCCCCCCTCACAGTGAAGCTCCGCTCTGTCAGAAGGTGAACAGGATGCAGACGGCATGTCACAGAGAAGCAACATGTGCGTCTGTATCCCACCCTGGACCCACAGTGGAGTCCACAGTGACAAGATCACAGTTCAGGAGAGTCACACTGGGATTAAAAGGGGTGGTTAAATGTGTTATTTAAGATAGTAAGTGTAGTGTGAGGGTGAAAGTCTCGCTGCCAGAGGGAAGTTTCCAGGAGAGGTACGTAAGGATCCCTGTGAATGCTGCTGCATGAAACGGTGAGTTTTGGATTTTGACTTTGCATTCATATATCTAATATTTTTGAAATCTCAACAATAACACACGTCGACAAGATTCTGCCGCGTTTTTCTTTTTGATTTCTTTCAGACTGATGATCCCGGGACCCAAGACCAAGACAAGGACGACCCCAAAGACGATTTGAAGACGAGTGACCGAGCCCCAACAGAGATGAAGCCAGAGACGATGACCGCCCTGTGAGGAGAAGAAACTTTATTGAGATTTTACCGGATGCACTGGTAATTTAAATGTGAAAAGAAAGAATGAGCCAACAGACACTGCAGGGATTTAGTATGTAGCACATCACAGTCTGACAAAATGTAGTGATGTCAGAATCAATTGAAAAATACATCTGTATCTCTCTCTTTTTTTTTAAAGAATTGGTGCTTCAACGACATCAAGCAGATTCAGACAGGATGGACCAGAGATGACGGGAGGCAGATCCAGGACCAGTGCATGACTCGTGAGACCATGCAATTAACACAAGGTAAGTTTATCAAATAGACTGGCTAATTAGAAACTTAATGTTAATATGAGTATGTGAAGTCATTTAGCTCAGATGTAATTATTTGTCTGAGTCAATTAAAGTTTTCTCTCTTTTTGCTGTCTTTAGAGCCATCTCTCCAAGACCCCCGATCTTATGAAAGATCAGATCAATAACCAAATGAAAAGGTGACTTTGAACACTAAAATGCACCATCTCTGCAGTTCACCTTTGTAATGTCTCTAAGTTCTGTTAGTTGTTCATCTCCCACCTGCCTCTCCCTCAGAGTTTCTATCTGAATTTTCAGAGTTCTTCACTAATTTAGTCTTAGTACAGACAGAGTCATTACAACAGGTGACTTAAATATCCGTACAGATGCTGTGAATGACAGCTTTAACTGCATTTAGCTCATTGTTAGACTCAGTTTTTTCTCAAAATGTTCATTTTCCAACCCAGGCTGCTGGAGGATTTCGCATGATGTATTCCTCTCTCCTCTCTCCTCTCCTCTTTATGTCTTCATACAGTTAGACGCCACCTTTGTATGTCACTGACTTTGTGTTTTGTCCTCTGCAGGTTTCTCTGGATCTGGAGCTGCATGTTTCTGATCTGCTGTCGTCGGCTTCAGCGACCTCCAACGTCTTCATGTTCTCTCCTTCCTCTCTACCCTCAACCCAACCAGAAGGTTTTTAAAGCTTACCAACAACAGGAAGTTTTTTTCCTTCACACTGGGACCACATGGTTGATCTGATCAACTGCAAAAAGAGAGATCCTCAAATAAAAAACAAAAGAACACAACAGAACTCTGTTTGTTTTAAAGTGTAACATAATGCACCCTTCCTTTTATACTTATTTTTGGAGAGCATGTGTTATGGTTCTCAAACTAAATTAGTTTAAAAAATGTGCTTTCAAACCACTGGTTTCTCACAAACACCTGGACTCCATCTTAAAACTGCACAGCATTTGAACATACTGCTGGTTGAGTGTTTACTTGGAGTAAATACACTAACATTAACAGATTGTATCTGAAATTCAGTCATAATGTGCACCAACTAGTGTCTGTTGCGGTTGACAATAAAGTAGCTATTCTGTTCTATTCTGATTAATCCCTGCTCATGCTGCATCCTTGTCCTAGATTACAGGATGCATTCAGTCCCTGGATGTGTTCCAGGCAGAAAAGTTAGATTTGGTTACAATAGGAGGAGCAGTTTAAGTGTTTCGGTCTTGTAGATTGTTTCAGAATGAAAAGTGCAGATTTGAAATCCTCAGTGTGTGTGTGGTCAGTCATTAGAGATGCTCCAACCTGAGCTGTGCAACATAACCAACTATTATGCATTGTTGCCTGTTTTGGTTCTCCCTTGTGTCGTATGCTGTTCACTGCAATTCAACAGTTTCATTTATCAGACGCTTTTATCCAAAGCAGCGCATCTCAAGTAGATACAACACACAGTTGATGAACCTGAACACATCATCAGTGATGCTTCCTGGACTGTTTCGGCTCTTTCAACATCACACTCCATCACCCAGGACACCCAGGCAGAGTAGATCAGGTTGTGTCTAGGGGTCGCAGCGCCCCCAACAGGTAACTAGTACATAACACATTGACTTAAAGGGGAACTTCGTTTTTTTCAACCTGGGGTCTGTTTTCATATATCATTTCATACATGTGAGTGATGGAGAAATGAATTTTCGACATAGCTCCAGTATTTAGCCAGGAAGGCAGCTTAGCAGCTCAGCTAGCGCAAAGTATGGGGCAACTTGCGCCCCCCCGGATCAAAGTCCGCCCTAACGTGCTTTTTCCCCCACACTGACCGGCTCGGATAGTCTCAATGAGTGTCCCACAACATACTAGAGATGAGAAGTGAACGAAAACCTCCACATTACCTGGCGATCGCTCTTTGTTGTGGTCTGTATCCAAATCTCAGGACGCTAGAAAGCAAATCTCATTAAAGTTTCCGTTTAATGTCTACCAAAGTCCAGATACTAATGTGCCTCAAATCTGACACGTGTTAGATTCATGTTTGAAACAATAATGCTCAGTTTGCACTGAATGTAATTCTGGGATTTTGCAGAAACATTCTTACACCTCATTCACTCCTGTTTTCTGCCCACACCTGCTGGTTATCAGACTATTTCCTCTGACTTTAATAAACACCTGCAGCATCACACGTAGCAGCAAAAACCATCAGTTCTCTATGTGCATTTACACACGTGTCTAGGCAATGGTGACTTCTTTAGTGAAAGTGAGATGGAAGCTTCATGAAGCAGTGAACCACTTTGACAGAAGAGTGACATCTGCTGGCTCTGTGTCAGAACAGCATCTAAGTGGAAAAAACTTCTCCACAGTCAGAGGTGTTTGAAAGATCGAAAATAGAATGAACAAGAGTGGCGCGAAGAAAGCAAGAATTAAAAAGAGGAACGCTCTGGAAACACATGCAGCCAAATGTGCTGTCACTGTGGACTTTTTCACTAAAACGAGCTCGTGGTTTGAAACGACAAATGAGGACAATGAAACGGTACAACAAGATGTTGAGCTTTGCTTTCAAACCACCGTTCAAATTAATTATGAAGTCAGTGAATTGTGTTGCCTTGTGGCATATCTCATAATATTATATCATTTAAATAAAAATATGATGCCAGGCCACATAACTGGGAAACTTTGTCTTGTAGCCCCTCAGAGTCTAAAGAAATCCAGCACCAAGCAGCAGCCATGAGTCCAGAATGGTTCATTGAATCAAGATGAATGATATGAATATCCCTCCATTCTCTATACACTGCTTTATCCTCACTAGGGTCGCGGGGGGTGCTGGAGCCTATCCCAGCTGACTCGGGCGAAGGCAGGGGACACCCTGGACAGGTCGCCAGTCTGTCACAGGGCTACATATACAGACGAACAATTTAGAGTAATCAATTAACCTCAGCATATTTTTGGACTGTGGGAGGAAGCTGGAGTACCTGGAGAAAACCCACGCATGCACAGGGAGAACATGCAAACTCCATGCAGAAAGATCCCAGGAAGGCCAAGATGCAAACTGAGGATCTTCCAGCCACAAGGCAAAAGTGTTAACCACCAAGCCACAGTGCAGCCTCAAAGACGTAATCTGATATTCATAATTATGTTTTCACTTGTGTATGATCACCTGTAACTACAAACAGTTTTTTGTTAGCTTAGACTGAGCCTCTCATATCCACAAAGGGAGTAGGCCTCTTCAACAGAGTGTCGTGTCACCATGTTTCTACAGCTGCCCAGAAGGGACAAACCAAATATTGGCTCAAGAGAGAGCCTTTTGCATTCCTAACGTTGAAGTGACAGACACCTTAGGTCATCCTACACACTTGGAAAGAGAGGAGTTGAGTGAGAGCTATTCAGTTCACCCATTTTGAATGTTATGAGGGTGTCCCACACATATGGGCCAGCAGGAACCTCCTCCATCTTCTAGTAGACTCAGTAGGCATGTTATCATCCATCATGATCATTGATAAACACAAAGTAACCCTATCTGGTCATGTGAATTAGAACACAAAATGGGGCTTAGGGTGCATTTTCAGCCCAACAAAAATCTAAATGGTAATTTCGGTTCCTAAACTTGCACTGACTGAAAAAAAATGTAAATAAACCTTCAGTTCAACAAGTTAAACTATAATTATGGTCTAAGACAACACTCAGACTTCAGTTTCCTGGATGAAAGTTCACAGATTTATACCTTCTTCATCTCATCCAGCCTCTAAATGTGGTCTTTTGTTCCTCTTTGTAAGTGCTAAATTAGAAAAGATAACAACATCCTGATTCTACTAGAAGGTGGATCATGTCTCTACCTGCCTACATGTATGGGAATGATCATGCCTATTCTATGGTATGATAACATCCAAATTGTGTGTTTAATTAGTGACAATTTACAACCTTCCCACTCGACACCACAAAGTCCTACACTCTGGTCGTGTACCACAAACATTTTTACAAAATATCACAGGTCCCAGCACAATTTTGAGGCGTTTGCAAATGCTAGAAGTAGGACAGAGGAACCACCAGCATGGCAGCAAACACTGGAAAAATAAGAGAAAATGTTCAGAGAGATGGGCAGTAAGCATAACAGAGGCTCTTAACTGTTGTATGGCTTTTAAGAATAATACAGGATTTTCTGATGGAGGGTGCACGATGTTGAGAAAAGGCACATTAACTTGACTTTGAGCTTCACTACGTACAGGTCCTTCTCAAAAATTAGCATATTGTGATAAAGTTCAGTATTTTCTGTAATGTACTGATAAACATTAGACTTTTATATATGTTAGATTCATTACACACAACTGAAGTAGTTCAAGCCTTTTATTGTTTTAATATTGATGATATTGGCCAAAAAGTAAAGAAAAACCAAAAATCCCTATCTCAAAAATTAGCATATTCCATCCGACCAATAAAAGAAAAGTGTTTTTAATACAAAAAAAGTCAACCTTCAAATAATTATGTTCACTTATGCACTCAGTACTTGGTCGGGAATCCTTTTGCAGAAATGACTGCTTCAATGCGGCGTGGCATGGAGGCAATCAGCCTGTGGCACTGCTGAGGTGTTATGGAGGCCCAGGATGCTTCGATAGCGGCCTTAAGCTCATCCACAGTGGTGGGTCTGGTGACTCAACTTCCTCTTCACAATATCCCACAGATTCTCTATGGGGTTCAGGTCAGGAGAGTTGGCAGGCCAATTGAGCACAGCAATACCATGGTCAGTAAACCATTTCCCAGTGGTTTTGGCACTGTGAGCAGGTGCCAGGTCGTGCTGAAAAATGAAATCTTCATCTCCATAAAGCTTTTCAGCAGATGCAAGCATGAAGTGCTCCAAAATCTCCTGATAGCCAGCTGCATTGACCCTGTCCTTGATAAAACACAGTGGACCACCACCAGCAGCTGACATGGCACCCCAGACCATCACTGATTGTGGGTACTTGACACTGGACTTCAGGCATTTTGGCATTTTCTTCTGCCCAGTCTTCCTCCAGACTCTGGCACCTTGATTTCCAAATGACATGCAAAATTTGCTTTCATCCAAAAAAAGTGCTTTGGACCACTGAGCAACAGTCCAGTGCTGCTTCTCTGTAGCCAAGGTCAGGCGCTTCTGCCGCTGTTTCTGGTTCAAAAGTGGCTTGACCTGGGGAATGTGGCACCTGTAGCCCATTTCCTGCACATGCCTGTGCACGGTGGCTCTGGATGTTTCTACTCCAGGCTCAGTCCCTGCTTCCACAGGTCCCCCAAGGTCTGGAATCGGCCCTTCTCCACAATCTTCCTCAGGGTTCGGTCACCTCTTGTAGTTGTGCAGCGTTTTCTGCCACACTTTTTCCTTCCCACAGAGGTGCCTTGATACAGCACTCTGGGAGCAGCCTATTCGCTCAGAAATTTCTTTCTGTGTCTTACCCTCTTGCTTGAGGGTGTCAATGATGGCCTTCTGGACAGCAGTCAGGTCGGCAGTCTTACCCATGATTGCGGTTTTGAGTAACGAACCAGGCTGGGAGTTTTTAAAGGCCTCTGGAATCTTTTGCAGGTGTTTAGAGTTAACTCGTTGATTCAGATGATTAGGTTAATAGCTCGTTTAGAGTACCTTTTCATAATATGCTAATTTTTTGAGATAAGGATTTTTGGTTTTTCTTTACTTTTTGGCCAATATCATCAATATTAAAACAATAAAAGGCTTGAACTACTTCAGTTGTGTGTAAGGAATCTAACATATATGAAAGTCTAATGTTTATCAGTACATTACAGAAAATACTGAACTTTATCACAATATGCTAATTTTTTGAGAAGGACCTGTACATTCAGGCCAGCAGTGTGTTTCCAATATCTCTCACCTCCCTACAGAGGAGTGATGTGAATTTTACTGCTCAGCAAGTCGTATTGCACGAAGTTTTCACCATGTGTTCAGTGCTAACTGTGGTTTGTATCATCGAACGCATATAAACAGGGCCGGCTCTCCCTATACGCGAATTAAGCGGCTGCTTAGGGCCCCGCCGCCACTAGGGGGCCCCCGAATTGACTGTGTCTGATGGTCTGACCCACAGACTGCCATCTAACATTACTTGCTTCGGACTAACCTGGCAACCACGGTGGTTGCCAGAGGGGCCCTCTGTCCCCCCGCACTTTTTTCAGCCGTTACAACAGCTAAACCCGTTATTAGCATCCAGTAACGTGTTTTCCCGAGCCGTCTTTGAATGCACCATGAGCGCATGCTAACGCAGGTGTTCCAGAGGAGACGTGCTGCTGTGCTGAACGTGCGTCTGGAGTAATGTTTAGCAAACCAGCCAGAGCCAGCAAGAAGCAAAAAACTTTACACAGTTTTTTCCAAACAAACCGTGTAAGTTGTGTGAACTTGTTGGATGCAAACAATGTTAGACTTGTTAGCTAAATGATGACAAGGTAAAATGTGGCAATATATCAATATGTTAAGCTAGTTAACAATTCAAATGTGGTTGCCTCTGTTACATTACTTGCTAATTAGTTTATTCTTGGAATAAACCCAGTCCTCTTTAATTTCTGGGCAGAAGATGTGCTCACAATTGCTCTCCATGTATTTAAGTCTTTTGCTCCCAAAAGAGGAGAGTCAGGGAGGAGAAAAAAGAAAAGGCTATCTATGGTATAAATGTGGTTAAATTTACAACTATTTTTACTGCTTCTCTTTCAAATTCTATCTCAGAATTTTGATTTTCAGATTTTTTAATGATTATTTCCATAACAAAGAGCAGAGTCAGGCAGGAGATGGACCAGAGGCGGCGGCCAGCAGTAATGTTGACCATGCAGGGTCTGCAGAGGTGAAAAAAATATGTATCTATGGGTTAAAGTGATTTTGAGGTTAAATTCTACTGCAATTTTTACTCTTCCTAATGCTATTTCAGAATTTTTCTTACCACATTTTTTATGTTTATTGCCATAACAGAAAGGGCAGAGTCAGGGAGGAGATGGATCAGAGGCCAGCAGCAGGGACAAGGATGTAGGGTCTTTACAGGTAAGGAGAGATTATATCTTCCTGAAAATAAGATATCTATTGCAGGGAGAAACCAGGCAGTACTGATCATTTCATGTTCAGTGTTTGGCACCTTTGGCTACTCGTCCAGTAGATGTTCAAGGGACATTGTTGTCAACTCAACTAGAGTTTGGCCACTAAAACTTTAGATTTTATAGTTTTATACTTTATAGTTTAAAGAACTAGCCTAGTTGGTCCCCTGGTATTGTACTGTGGCTGTTAGGGATTATGTGGTTCTTTAGCCACTAAGGACGGTGCAATTAAATGTAAGAGAATGATAAATCGCTCTGAAAAATTTGTCCCCCTCACTTCTGAGATGGTGGTTATGCCCATGTCTGTCTTCCAATAAAACATAAATCATCATGGTAACATATCAATTTAAACTGGCTTATTAGAAAACTATACGGGAAAAATACAGGAAAGAAAAAATAAACCAGCAGTCAGTTGGTGACTCCATGCTTCGTGCGTAAGTTAGGCTACTGTTACACCACGGCACCGTTTCAAACTTGATCGATTACACTGGTCTGGAGAAGCCACAGATGGAAAAGCAGTAGCACTAGAGATGGCATCATGGCTCCAAAAAGGAAGTTCAGGAGTGGGCTGAATATTTGCTGTTAATCATGTGCATGTGTGTTTTAACCCAATTACAAGCTGAGCATGTGATTTGGTAGTTGCCCTGTGCATGTTTTGGGGCCACAAAAAAATCTTGCTTAGGGCCACCAAAGTCCGAGGGCCGGCCCTGCACAGAAAGCAAATAGACCTGTAAAAGGACTTGTATTTGATCCGAAAAAGTGGTATCAGTGCATTTCTCGCTGGTTCAAACGGTCAGTCAGGCCAGTTTGTTTAAATGCAAAGCTTATGGAGAGTCCTTTACAGTTTTCTTTTTTTAAAAGTTGAGCGCAAGGAGGAGGGGTTTGTCACACTTTTCTGGAAAAGGTTAAAAGCAAAATGATCAAAGTAATTAGTTGCAAAAATCAGAAAGGGAATTAAAGTTGCCTCAGAGGAATCTAATCTGCTACAGAGAGTTCTGGAGACAGCTGGAAGTAAAATGAATGCAGAGTAATGACATATCCAAAACATATGGTCCAAAATATGCATCCGGCAGAAATGTGCAAAACCATTGTCCCCTCCAGTTGAGCCTTTTATCATGGGTAAATTTATGCCGATTGATGATGCTTCCCAGTTGAGTTGCAGCCTATCAGATATCACAGTTGTGATGTGATTTCTTGATTGGTTAGAGACACCTCTGCAGCGTCTCCTCTTTATTATGTCTATGGAGGAGAGTCTCCTCAGGGACTGATCACAGCAGCAGAACCCTGAACCACAAGTTAGGGATGAGACAGATGAAGATGAGTCGGTTGATAGTTTTGATAATTTGCTCGCCCTCAGTCACAGGATGTACATACATACATGCTGATGTTGTAAAGAGTAGTGTTGGAGATTTGCCCTTTAACTGATGTTCTGTGAAATTTAAGTTGCGATGGAACAGTTTCCTTGCAGAGGAAAAATGGACGATAGCGTTATTAGAAACTGCAACACTTATTTTATTTTTATTTCTTTAAAATGAAATGTTTATATTTTTTCTTTTAATTAATTTTAAGGTTTGAATATCTGTGAACACTTATTTGAACAGAATAGAGATTCTGATATTGTTGACAAGTATGTGTTGTAAAAAAATAATGTTGGAGATGTGCACTTATGTTGAAATAAATCCACATTGTGAAGCAACCCTTACTTGCACTGAATTGGAAGTATTTTAGAAAAATACACTGAATTACAGGGCTTTACAGAAAAGTGTGCTATTGTAGACTTAACATGTAGTTACATGATTTTAATATTAATGTCAGGCCGAGTGGGGTGTATGATTCAGATTAAAACTTTTAAAATAGAATTTAAATTGGGTAATTTGGATTAAGAAGCAATTAAAGCTGACAACGCCACCTTGTAAGGGACGAGGACCCGATTAAAAGAGGTTCTTAACCCAGAGGTGAGCAGAGGATAAAACAAAATTTACTCCGTTCCAGTAAATTTGTCTACAAATAAGTGTTAACAATAAAAATTTAGCAGACTAAAAGTTCTTAAAGTCACTAAGGAATTGGTGACCACTGGACTCGTCACGCGGGGCCTCTTCTTTGGTGGGGGGGGTCAGGGGAGCTTCTCCAGTCCTCCGGGGCCACGGCGCTGCTCCTCGCGATTACACAGGCTCTGGAGCCTGGGACAAAGAGAGGAGCTGCCAGTGGGGGAAAGCAGTAAAGGACCCACGCGTATCCCTCCCGTGTGTGGTGACTCACCGGGTCTGAGCGGCTATATCTAAGCCGCCCAGTATGGCGCAAACACTCGTTGAGCACCGCCGTGCGTTCCAAAACTGGCCCCACTTCGTGGCTCCCGTGCGTCTCTCTCTCTCTCTCTGTTCGTCCTGGCTTGGTGCCGGTGCTGTGCGCCCTTGTTCAGCCTAGTAGTCTGCCATGTTGCTCGTTACACACCGCCATTCAGCGTCGCTTCTGCCCTGTTGCCTGTCGTGCTGCCGTTCACCGCTGCCTCTCCGCCGCTCGCCCTGCGGCTCCCCCTCTCTGCTGTTGATTATCTCTTTTGTTTGCTGTCATTGCCCCAGATTCTGTCCTGCGTAATCAAACTGATTGGCACCAGGTGCGCTCAACCAATGTTCACAGTCTCTGTTCCCGGCACACACAGGCAGGCAGTGGGCGTGACCTGAACCCATCCAGAAAAAAAAAAGAAATATACAAAGAAAAGCA
This sequence comes from Acanthochromis polyacanthus, assembly GCF_021347895.1. NCBI lineage: Eukaryota > Metazoa > Chordata > Actinopteri > Pomacentridae > Acanthochromis > Acanthochromis polyacanthus. Next base: position 38,676,515 of record NC_067128.1, read on the forward strand.
ACACAAGGCATGCAATTTGGCAAACCAACACAGAAATCAAACAAATAATTTCACAACAAAATATAAGGAAACCACACACCAAATAATCATGCAAATAAAGAAAATCAAAGTAAATAAATATTCCCACATTAATAGGTCGTGATCTAAAGTGGGCCTGAAACTCCAGGGCTGAACATGAATCCCACTCTGGCCCTGATATTCAGTCTCTGTTCCACAATGATTCTGGGTTTATAGGGTTTATTTATTTGTATTTAATCTTCTGTGGATGAATCCCGAGATCCATCAGAGCTGCCAGGAGAATTTCATTAAGGTAAGCGGCCATTAAGCACAAAATTACGCAGCACTGCTTGAACTGTGTTATTAGAAGGACTATAAGATGATTTTCGTGCAATAATTTGCTTTTCAGGATCTTGTTCTCACTAAGATGCTTCAATCAGAGGCGGATCTTGTCAGAAAAGGTTCAGGTAGCTTTGAGGCTCCACACATCTCTGACAGGCGATGGAAACTCGTGCGCATACGTGGAAAAGCGAAACAGAAATGGACAACATGGACGATTGTTTTAGCTGCAGATCAGAACTGGTCAAGCACAGTGCATCTTTTAAATCATGGCAACAGAAGGTGACGCGCACCTACAAAAGGCCTGTTGACGTTCGAACTTTCCATTTTGCATTTGGACTGTCAACATGAAGGTAAGAAAATTATTTTCATGCTTTTCTCATCAGCTGATCTTCTCTGAACACTGTGTTTTGCTGTATAACCGTACAGGAGAATGTGTAGATAAAACTGTTATTTTGTTACCTCCGCCAGGAGGTTATGTAATCATCGGAGTTTGTCTGATAATTAACAGCATAACTCAAAAAGTCATGGAGGGATTTTCACCAGATTTTTACAGAATGCCCGGAAGGCCAAAAGTAACAATCGATTAGTTTTTGGAGGTGATCCGGATCACCGTCTGTACAATTTTGAGAGATGGCATCTCTCAAAATTGTACAGTCCTTCAAAAAAATCCTGGATCCAGACGGTGATCCGGATCACCTCCAAAATCTAATAGATTGTTACTTTGGGCTTCCGGGCATTCTGTAAAAAATGGTGAAAATCCGTCCATGACTTTTCGAGTTATGTTAACAGACAACAGACAGACAAACAGATGGCCTGGCGAAGGTCTGCGCTCTCCGAGTGCGTTTCTAGTTTAACATGGAAAGTTCGGTGGAAAATGGCTGCTGGTCCATTTCTCATAAAATGTTCCAAATATGATCAGTTGTGTGTGAAGCATTGAAGGTCCTCGGAGCCTCTTTTTAAGGTTTCCGATCAAACGTTCAGTTTATCATGATGTGGATATTGATTTAAATGTGCCGAGACCAGTAAAATGAATAATTTACATGTTCACTATGAAAAACGTCAAAAATCTGCATTTTATAAATTGATATTTGTTATTTCACAATGTGGCTGCACATTGGAGTAGTGGTTGGCACTTTCGCCTTGCAGCAAGAAGATACCCGGTTCTGTATAATTTGGTTTCAGAAATTAAAAAGCAAGATGGCGACTGGCCCATATTTCATAAAACACTAAGAAATGTGTATCTTTGGTAACCATGACGATGGAAGTATTTGAAGAAGCGTCGCGAGGGGAAACGTCCCGACGTCAGAACGTGCACGTGTAATATCCACATCAAAAATATGTATTTTTATAAACACTAATCATTGTTATTATTATTTCACAACAATTGGCACTAAATGTATGTTATTTTCACTGTATTTAAATCGGCAAAATATAGTTAATTTACAAATATTTGCTGTTAGCTACAAGAAAAAAATGTGTACATTGGGGATGGAAATCAAATAGTAAATGCTAATGGTAGTTTGCATGTTCTCCCTGTGCATGCGTGGGTTTTCTCCGGGCACTCCGGCTTCCTCCCACAGTCCAAAAATATGCTGAGGTTAATTGGTTACTTAAAAATTCTCTATACACCGCTTTATCCTCACTCGGGTCGCGGGGGGTGCTGGAGCCGATCTCAGCTGACTCGGGGGAAGGCAGGGGACACCCTGGACAGGTCGCCAGTCTGTCGCAGGGCTACATATACAGACAAACAGTATGAAATGAGTAGTACTGGGCCTGCACAAGGAACAGTCCTGGCTCCATTCACTCTGTGTACATCTGACTTCAAATACAGCACTGAGTCCTGCCACATTCAGAAATACTCTGATGACACTGGCAATTTAGAGTAATCAATTAACCTCAGCATATTTTTGGACTGTGGGAGGAAGCCAGAGTTGATTATTATTACGGTTATTTTAATATAATTTTTATTTAAATACATCACAGATGTTTCCTGTGGTTTCCATTATTTTTTAACCCATATTCACAGTGGTTTACTGTATTATTATTGTTAAAGAATAATGGAATAGTGTATTGTCCAAGTGAAAAAGAACAGCAAATATCTGTATTTATTTTGTAAAACATTATTATTATTATTATTATTATTATTATTATTATTATTATGTAGTAGTAGTAGTAGTAGTATTTCAGAAAATATAATCTGTAATACAATAATTATTATTTTGGTTCTACTTTAATAGTATTATAATTTAAATACTTTACAGATATTTTAATCTATATTCACAGTTGTTTACTGTATTATTATTGTTAAAAGATCATTTTTGTAAAACAGATTTAGTGTTTTGCATTTTGATGCATGGTATTTATGGAATTTGGAGTTAAAATAAGTGAAATGATGGAGAAGTAAAACGAGGAGCATTCATGAGAGCTGGTTTGTGACGTTGCAGAGCTGTGTGAGTTTTTAGTCTCTGCTGACTAAAGATAAACAAAGTGAGGATTTTAGTTGAGAAGTTTTCTTTCTGGATTAGTCTCTGAGCAGAAATGTGAAGCATCTTCCTGAAACCCTGAAGCTGGAGTCGATCAGAGACTCGGGGTGCAGCAACATGTTCTCCTCTGAGTTCCTCTGAGGTTCTCCTGAGCGTCCCTCTTTGAGCAGCTTCACCTCTTTGCTCCAGTTTCCTGAGTCTGTGTTGAAATGTTGTTTTTGTTTCTGTTTCCAGCGGACGTCGGACCCCAGCGACTCTCCAAGGTACAGCACACCCTCACCTCCACCATGCGCTCCCTCCTCCTCCCCCCCTCCCTCCAAGCGTCCTCGCTTGTCTCCCTCCCCTCTCCTCTCTCCTCTTCCTCCCTCTTCCTCCTCCCCCCCTCCCTCCAAGCGTCCTCGCTCTTCTTCCCCCCTCTCTCCTCTCTCCTCTATTCTTTTTCCCTGCATCTTTTCCTCTTCCCACCCTGTCCCTCCTCCCCCTCTTGCTCTGCTTTTTCTGCCCTCCCTCACTCCATCTCTCCTCCTCCTTCTCCTCCCCCCATCTCTCCTTCCTTTCCTCTTCACCTGTCCCTCCCTGAGGACTCCTCGTCCTCCTTCTCCTCCTCCGATTCTTTTTTTTCTCCCATTCTTCTCCCACTCGTTCGTCCCTCCTCTCCCTCTCGCTCTTCTTCTCCCATTCCTCGGCCTGTCTCTCCTGACCCCTCCTCCTCCTCTTCCTTCTCCTCCTCTGAGTCTTTTTATTCTCCCATTCTTCTCCCACTCGTTCGTCCCTCCTCCCCTCTCGCTCTTCTTCTCCCATTCCTCGGCCTCTCTCTCCTAACCCCTCCTCCTCCTGATCTTCTCACTCTTCTTTTTCTAAAAAAAAAAAAAAAAAACCTCTTCTTTTTCTAAAAAATAAAACTCTTCTTTTTCTCAAAAAAAATTAAAAAAAATTTCTCAAAAAAGAAAAAATTTTTCTAAAAAAACTCTTCTTTTTCTCAAAAAAACTCTTCTTTTTCTAAAAAACAAAACAAAAAAAAAACTCTTCTTTTTCTCCCTTCCCCCCTCTCTCCTATCTACTCCCCCTCCTCCCCCTCTCACCCTTCTTTTTCTCCCCTCCCTTGGAGTTGCAGGATATCGGAGGACTCTTCTTCCCCTCCAAGTTTTTCTGTTGAGGGACCTCCTGACAAACATACAGAATGCTGACAAACATGCAGGAGGTCCTCTCTTAGCATTTTTTTCTAACCAGTGTGTGAGTTTCTCTCCTCAGATGCCTCCTGCCTTACCTAAGAGGGCTGCTGGACTTCCTGCCAGCCAACCTCCAGGTAAGAAGGTTCACAAACCTTTCATTTCATTAAATTTACCCCGTTTTGTTTTAAACATTTTAGCTACGTGTGATTTTCTGGATGTGATCTGGTCAGTTTTTATTTGAATGAATCTCTTGTGATTATGTCTGATCAGATCTATTCCAACTTTATTTGGATGAATTTTCTTCGACTGTATTTTGTGTGATTCTGTCTGAGCTCGGTTCTTGTCGGTGGGACTCTTGTCAGGGTGCCCGTCAGAGGTGTGGGCGGATCTGGGGGGCATTGTGGGAAACCTCCTGTGGTGCCCCCCCTCACAGTGAAGCTCCGCTCTGTCAGAAGGTGAACAGGATGCAGACGGCATGTCACAGAGAAGCAACATGTGCGTCTGTATCCCACCCTGGACCCACAGTGGAGTCCACAGTGACAAGATCACAGTTCAGGAGAGTCACACTGGGATTAAAAGGGGTGGTTAAATGTGTTATTTAAGATAGTAAGTGTAGTGTGAGGGTGAAAGTCTCGCTGCCAGAGGGAAGTTTCCAGGAGAGGTACGTAAGGATCCCTGTGAATGCTGCTGCATGAAACGGTGAGTTTTGGATTTTGACTTTGCATTCATATATCTAATATTTTTGAAATCTCAACAATAACACACGTCGACAAGATTCTGCCGCGTTTTTTCTTTTTGATTTCTTTCAGACTGATGATCTCGGGACCCAAGACCAAGACAAGGACGACCCCAAAGACGATTTGAAGACGAGTGACCGAGCCCCAACAGAGATGAAGCCAGAGACGACGACCGCCCTGTGAGGAGAAGAAACTTTATTGAGATTTTACCGGATGCACTGGTAATTTAAATGTGAAAAGAAAGAATGAGCCAACAGACACTGCAGGGATTTAGTATGTAGCACATCACAGTCTGACAAAATGTAGTGATGTCAGAATCAATTGAAAAATACATCTGTATCTCTCTCTCTTTTTTTTAAAGAATTGGTGCTTCAACGACATCAAGCAGATTCAGACAGGATGGACCAGAGATGACGGGAGGCAGATCCAGGACCAGTGCATGACTCGTGAGACCATGCAATTAACACAAGGTAAGTTTATCAAATAGACTGGCTAATTAGAAACTTAATGTTAATATGAGTATGTGAAGTCATTTAGCTCAGATGTAATTATTTGTCTGAGTCAATTAAAGTTTTCTCTCTTTTTGCTGTCTTTAGAGCCATCTCTCCAAGACCCCCGATCTTATGAAAGATCAGATCAATAACCAAATGAAAAGGTGACTTTGAACACTAAAATGCACCATCTCTGCAGTTCACCTTTGTAATGTCTCTAAGTTCTGTTAGTTGTTCATCTCCCACCTGCCTCTCCCTCAGAGTTTCTATCTGAATTTTCAGAGTTCTTCACTAATTTAGTCTTAGTACAGACAGAGTCATTATAACAGGTGACTTAAATATCCATGCAGATGCTGTGAATGACAGCTTTAACTGCATTTAGCTCATTGTTACACTCAGTTTTTTCTCAAAATGTTCATTTTCCAACCCAGGCTGCTGGAGGATTTCACATGATGTATTCCTCTCTCCTCTCTCCTCTCCTCTTTATGTCTTCAAACAGTTAGACGCCACCTTTGTATGTCACTGACTTTGTGTTTTGTCCTCTGCAGGTTTCTCTGGATCTGGAGCTGCATGTTTCTGATCTGCTGTTGTCGGCCTCAGCGACCTCCAAAGTCTTCATGTTCTCTCCTTCCTCTCTACCCTCAACCCAACCAGAAGGTTTTTAAAACTTCCCAACAACAGGAAGTTTTTTTCCTTCACACTGGGACCACATGGTTGATCTGATCAACTGCAAAAAGAGAGATCCTCAAATAAAAAACAAAGGAACACAACAGAACTCTGTTTGTTTTAAAGTGTAACATAATGCACCCTTCCTTTTATACTTATTTTTGGAGAGCATGTGTTATGGTTCTCAAACTAAATTAGTTTAAAAAATGTGCTTTCAAACCACTGGTTTCTCACAAACACCTGGACTCCATCTTAAAACTGCACAGTATTTGAACATACTGCTGGTTGAGTGTTTACTTGGAGTAAATACACTAACATTAACAGATTGTATCTGAAATTCAGTCATAATGTGCACCAACTAGTGTCTGTTGCGGTTGACAATAAAGTAGCTATTCTGTTCTATTCTGATTAATCCCTGCTCATGCTGCATCCTTGTCCTAGATTACAGGATGCATTCAGTCCCTGGATGTGTTCCAGGCAGAAAAGTTAGATTTGGTTACAATAGGAGGAGCAGTTTAAGTGTTTCGGTCTTGTAGATTGTTCCAGAATGAAAAGTGCAGATTTGAAATCCTCAGTGTGTGTGTGGTCAGTAATTAGAGATGCTCCAACCTGAGCTGTGCAACATAACCAACTATTATGCATTGTTGCCTGTTTTGGTTCTCCCTTGTGTCGTATGCTGTTCACTGCAATTCAACAGTTTCATTTATCAGACGCTTTTATCCAAAGCAGCGCATCTGAAGTAGATACAACACACAGTCGATGAACCTGAACACATCATCAGTGATGCTTCCTGGACTGTTTCGGCTCTTTCAACATCACACTCCATCACCCAGGACACCCAGGCAGAGTAGATCAGGTTGTGTCTAGGGGTCGCAGCGCCCCCAACAGGTACCTAGTACATAACACATCGACTTAAAGGGGAACTTCGTTTTTTTCAACCTGGGGTCTGTTTTCATATATCATTTCATACATGTGAGTGATGGAGAAATGAATTTTTGACACAGCTCCAGTATTTAGCCAGGAAGGCAACTTAGCAGCTCAGCTAGCGAAAAGTATGGGCAACTTGCCCCCCCCCCCGCATCAAAGTCCGCCCTAACGTGCTTTTTTCCCCACACTGACCGGCTCGGATAGTCTCAATGAGTGTCCCACAACATACTAGAGATGAGAAGTGAACGAAAACCTCAACATTACCTGGCGATCGCTCTTTGTTGTGGTCTGTATCCAAATCTCAGGACGCTAGAAAGCAAATCTCATTAAAGTTTCCCTTTAATGTCTGCCAAGTCCAGATACTAATGTGCCTCAAATCTGACACGTGTTAGATTCATGTTTGAAACAATAATGCTCAGTTTGCACTGAATGTAATTCTGGGATTTTGCAGTCCTGTTTTCTGCCCACACCTGCTGGTTATCAGACTATTTCCTCTGACTTTAATAAACACCTGCAGCATCACACGTAGCAGCAAAAACCATCAGTTCTCTATGTGCATTTACACACGTGTCTAGGCAATGGTGACTTCTTTAGTGAAAGTGAGATGGAAGCTTCATGAAGCAGTGAACCACTTTGACAGAAGAGTGACATCTGCTGGCTCTGTGTCAGAACAGCATCTAAGTGGAAAAAACTTCTCCACAGTCAGAGGTGTTTGAAAGATCGAAACAGAAATGAACAAGAGTGGCGCGAAGAAAGCAAGAATTAAAAAGAGGAACGCTCTGGAAACACATGCAGCCAAATGTGCTGTCACTGTGGACTTTTTCACTAAAACGAGCTCGTGGTTTGAAACGACAAATGAGGACAATGAAACGGTACAACAAGATGTTGAGCTTTGCTTTCAAACCACCGTTCAAATTAATTATGAAGTCAGTGAATTGTGTTGCCTTGTGGCATATCTCATAATATTATATCATTTAAATAAAAATATGATGCCAGGCCACATAACTGGGAAACTTTGTCTTGTAGCCCCTCAGAGTAAAGAAATCCAGCACCAAGCAGCAGCCATGAGTCCAGAATGGTTCATTGAATCAAGATGAATGATATGAATATCCCTCCATTCTCTATACACCGCTTTATCCTCACTCGGGTCGCGGGGGGTGCTGGAGCCTATCCCAGCTGACTCGGACGAAGGCAGAGGACACCCTGGACAGGTCGCCAGTCTGTCGCAGGGCTACATATACAGACGAACAATTTAGAGTAATCAATTAACCTCAGCATATTTTTGGACTGTGGGAGGAAGCTGGAGTAGATAAAGACTCATCCTGACGCTTGGCCCTTTATGGAACCGGTGAAGAAATCAGAAGCTCCAGATTATTATGAGATCATTCGCTTCCCCATCGACTTGAAGACGATGACGGGACTGAAGAACCGATACTACATGACCAAGAAGCTTTTCATCGCCGACCTGCAGCGGATCATCACCAACTGTCGTGAGTACAACCCCCCAGACAGCGAGTACTGCAAGTCCGCCAACACCCTGGAGAAGTTCTTCTACTTCAAATTAAAAGACGGGGGCCTGATCGAGAAATTATCTACTCAGCTTTTCCATCCTAGGATGGAAAAGCTGAATGCGTCACCTTGGGCTGTTAAGAAGATCAACAGTAAATGTGCAGCCAAACAGGTGGCTGTTTACCAGCAGCGCCTCAATGAGGAGGCGGAAGTCCTGAAGGGAATCAATCACCCAAACATTGTTGGTAAGACGAGACTCCATATGATGAAGTTCTTTCTCTACCCTTTTACACTGGGAAGTTATTACTTAGCAAAAAAAGAAACATGGAAATGTGGAGCAAGAAGGACAATCAGGAGAATGTTTAATGAAGCTAGCTAAAAATCTGCCATTTTGAATAAATGAGCTGGTGGTCAGCTGGTTCTGCAAACACTTGGATTACCGTCAGCTATGATTTTCAATTAGATGTGACGCTGTCCGGACCGTGAGTAGCGACAGTAAAAGTGATATTTGCCAGATTAAATGGAAACAATATGTTGCTATCAGAAGACAAGAATCAGATGTAGAAACTCCTGAAATCATTTCTGTTTGTTAAAGTAAGGCCAAGACATGAACAGGTGTGGGATATATTAAGGTTCTTTAGTGTAAAACTAAGTGACGTCTGATTCCAAGATAGAAATGACCCAAGAGAAGAAGAGAAAAGTAACCAGTACCTGATGAAGTCTGTCTGACTGAAATGTTGCATTTCTAATGTTAAGTGTTGTAATATTTCACAGTACCTGAGCTGCAGTTATGAAATAAGAATGTAAAAGCATCAACACTTAAACATCCTGTAGAGAATGGAATAATCTGAAATCAAATAAATTGTGTCTTATTATCTGTATGTATTCATTTATTGATAAACTCTCCCTCTATTTATAAGAAGCTGTATTTTAAAACCAAATGACACGTTTGTGGCGATGGGCGTGGGAGAGCTCAGCTGCAGGAGAGAGAGGTGTGGAGGGGTGCGTGGAGGCAGTGTCAAGGTAATTGACACAGGTGGTGGTAATCGGCTGACCTGATTATCTCCGCAGTAGCAGCCGGAGCGGAGGATAAAAAGTCGGGCAGACAGAGATGAGAGGAGCAGCGGAGAGACAGTGGAAGCTGCGTGGACTGAGTGACAGCGGAGGCTGCGTGGACTGGGTGACAGCGGAGGCTGCGTACCGGACTGTGGTATACATTGAATCGTGAAGTAATAAACAATATTCCCTCGACAACCAAGGCGTGTGTGTGTATTGAGTGGACCCACGGACAGCGAACTTGTCACATTGGCGCCCAACCGGCACTTGATACACGGGGATGTCTGCGCCTCCGGCGGAGCCGGTGCAGCCCGTGGCTGTGCTGGCCCAGATGCTCCGGGACTTGGCGGCAATGCACGCCGACCAGGCAGCGGCGAATCGGCGGCACCTGGAGGCGCTGCACCAACAGACGGAGAGGCAGACCCGCGTCTTGGAGCAGCTGTTGTCTCGACCGGGGGGATCGCCGGGCTCCTCCTCCTCCTCCTCCATCTCCGGGCTGTCTCTGCAAAGGATGACGGCGGAGGATGACCCGCAGTCGTTTTTGGACATGTTCCAGGCCACGGCGGTGGCGTGTGGATGGCCGCAGGCGGAGTGGGCGGTGCGGCTGCTTCCCCTACTGACGGGGGAGGCCCAGACGGCAGCGATCAGCCTGCCGGCGGCGGCCCGGAGGAATTTCGCTGATGTCAGGAAGGCGGTGCTGGACAGGACGGGCCTCTCTCCTGAGGACCACCGGCGCCGTTTCCGGGGCGCTCGGCTGGGGGCGGGCGACCGCTCGTTTGTGTTTGCCCAGCAGGTGAAGGACGCGGCAACCAGGTGGCTGCTGCCGGGGGAGACCGCGGAGGAGAGTCGGCTTCTGGAGAAGATTGTGGTGGAGCAGTTCATCGAGGGGTTGCCAGGGGAGACGAGCAACTGGGTGAGGTATCATCGCCCGGCCGATCTGAGGGCAGCAGTGACGCTGGCCGAGGATCACCTGGCGGTCCAGTCGGGAGGCCAAGGACGGGCACCTCCCGGAATGCGACCGACACCAGCGCCACGCAGGAAAACCCTGGCTGCGCTGACATCGGCGCCACGTTCACTGACGCCTCCGGTTCCGGTGCCCCGTACTAACCTCTCTTTTGCTTCTCCTCCACACCAGGCTCCGGCTGCTGCTGACGCTGTTTCCAACCCACCGGGGGCTCCTCAAACGTCAGGACAGGAGTGCTGGCGGTGTGGGCAGCCTGGCCACTTCCGACGGGAGTGTCCGCTCATGGAGGTCGGCCAGGTGGTTCGGGTTGCCGGCACGCCAGCACCCTCTCCCGGTCCGGGAAGGACATACAGCGTTCCGGTAAGGATCCAGGGGGGTGTACATCGGGCTATGGTGGATTTGGGCTGTGGACAGTCCCTGATTCACCAAAACCTGGTTCGACCCGGGGCATTGGTGGAGGCATCCTGGGTGAGGATAAGGTGTGTACATGGGGATGTTCACAAATATCCTGTTGTGCCAGTGGAAGTTAGATTCAAGGGAAAAAAGCATATCATCAAGGCCGCGGTTAGCTCCCGCCTTACGCACCCCCTTATTTTGGGTACGGATTGGCCTGGGTTCCAGGGGGCAGTGGGGAAATGTGTGGGAGTGCGTTCACGAGCGGTAGGGACGTGTGATATGTGTGCTGTGCTCAGTGGTGATGCGAGGTTGTCCGACACTGCAGACGGGGAGGGGGATCCCGAGGGGCCTCGTCAGGAGGCTCCGCGGGTTCCTGTCATACACCCCATGGAAGATCTTCCTCTGGAACAGTCTCGGGATGACACACTGCGCTCAGCTTTCGACCAAGTGATAAAGATTGATGGTCAGTTGGTGCACCCGGGCACAGCACCTGCATATCCACACTTTTCATTAATCAGAGACAGATTATACAGAGTGACTCGTGACACTCAGACGCAGAATATAGCCACCCAATTGTTGGTGCCAAGGGGCCGCCGGGAAACAGTTTTCCAGGCGGCACATTTCAACCCAATGGCTGGTCACATGGGGTATGAAAAACACTCGACCGGGTCATGGCCCGATTCTATTGGCCTGGCATTCGGGAAGACGTACGCCGGTGGTGTGCGTCTTGTCCTGAATGCCAGTTGGTTAACCAACCGGCCATCCCACGGCCGCCTTTGCACCCATTACCATTGATAGAGGTTCCATTTGAAAGAATTGGTATGGACCTCATCGGGCCATTTCACCGGAGCGCACGAGGATATCGGTTTGTGTTAGTCCTAGTGGATTACGCAACACGATATCCCGAAGCAGTGCCGTTGCGCACCATCTCTGCAAAGAGTGTTGCACAAGCACTGTTTCAGGTCATCTCCCGAGTTGGAATCCCCAAAGAGATTCTGACTGACCAGGGCACCTCGTTTATGTCACGAACACTTCGGGAACTTTACGAATTATTGGGCATCAAGTCTATTCGGACAAGTGTGTACCACCCACAGACCGATGGTCTGGTGGAGCGTCTGAATAAGACCTTGAAGAACATGATTCGTAAGTTCATTCACGAGGAGAGCAGCAATTGGGATAAATGGCTGGACCCTCTGTTGTTTGCAGTGCGGGAGGTGCCCCAGGCCTCCACGGGATTTTCTCCCTTTGAACTGCTGTTTGGCAGGAAGCCACGTGGGGTTTTGGACCTGGTTAAAGAAAACTGGGAGGAAGGTCCAAGCCCAAGTAAGAATGAAATACAGTACGTCCTGGACCTTAGAGCAAAACTCCAATCACTGGGACAGCTTTCACGTGAGAATTTGCTCAAGGCCCAGGAACGACAACAACGCCTGTACAACAGAGGGGCAAAGCTCAGACAATTTTCACCGGGAGAAAAAGTACTTGTATTACTTCCATCTTCTAGCTCGAAATTACTCGCCAAGTGGCAAGGGCCCTTCGTGGTCACACGACGAGTAGGGGAGGTGGATTATGAGGTGGCACGCTCTGACAGGGGAGAAGCAACACAGGTTTACCACCTCAACCTCCTAAAAGCATGGAGAGAGGCGGAGTCGGCTTCTTTGGTGACTGTAGTTGAAGAGAGAGACGAGTTAGGGCCTGAGGTTCCAAAGCCGGGCAATTCCACCTCACTCCCCGTTGAAAACCACCTCTCGCAGTCCCAAAAAGCCGACATTGCCATGTTGCAGGAGCGGTTTGCTGACGTGTTTTCCCCCCTGCCAGGGCGTACAGACCTCATACAGCACCACATCGAGACCCCCCGAGGCGTGAGGGTTTTTTCACGACCTTACAGACTGCCTGAACATAAGAGAAAATTAGTTCAGAAGGAATTGAAAGCAATGCTAGAGATGGGAGTGATAGAAGAGTCAAACAGTGCCTGGTGTAGCCCCATTGTTCTTGTCGTCAAGAAGGATGGGTCTATACGGTTCTGTGTGGACTACCGCAGGGTGAATGACGTGTCACGATTTGATGCCTATCCCATGCCAAGGGTCGACGAGCTCCTGGATCGGCTGGGCACTGCGCGTTTCTTCACCACACTGGATTTGACCAAGGGCTACTGGCAGATTCCCCTGTCACCGGAGTCCAAGGAAAAAACGGCCTTCTCCACTCCGTACGGTTTGTACCAATTCGTGACGCTTCCGTTCGGGTTGTTCGGAGCCCCAGCCACGTTCCAGCGTCTCATGGACAAGGTGCTGCGGCCGCACGCAGCATATGCGGCCGCCTACCTGGATGATGTTATCATCCATAGTAACAGCTGGGCGGCGCATGTGCGGCAGGTGGCCGCGGTGCTGGAGTCCTTGAGACAGGCGGGGCTGACGGCCAACCCGAAGAAGTGCGCGGTTGGACGGAGGGAGGTACGGTATCTGGGTCACCACTTGGGCGGCGGGCAGGTGCACCCACAGGTGGATAAGACAGCAGCGATCGCAGCCTGTCCGCAGCCCAAGTCCAAAAAAGAGGTACGGCGGTTCCTGGGGCTGGCGGGCTACTATCAGCGGTTCATACCTAAATTCTCGGACCTGGCCAGCCCCTTGACCGACCTGACCCGGAAGAGTGCCTCAGATCCGGTCCAGTGGACGGAGCAGTGCCAGCGGGCGTTTGAGAGAATAAAGCAGGCCCTCTGTGGGGAGCCACTCCTCTACACACCTAACTTCTCTCTCCCTTTTTCCTGCAGACTGATGCGTCGAACAGAGGGCTGGGGGCCGTTTTGTCCCAGCAGGTGCAGGGCGTCGACCGCCCTGTAGTTTACATCAGCCGCAAGTTGTCTGAGAGGGAGGCTCGCTACAGCACGGTAGAGAAAGAGTGCCTGGCAATCAGGTGAGCGGTCGGGGCCCTGCGCTACTACCTCCTGGGACGCCCATTCACCCTCTGTTCGGACCACGCCCCTCTCCAATGGCTCCATCGCATGAAGGATACCAACGCCCGAATCACACGGTGGTATCTAGCTCTACAGCCTTTTAAGTTCACAGTGATTCATAGGCCGGGGGCGCAGATGGCCGTGGCTGACTTCCTCTCCCGCTCCTTGGAGCCGGTGGGGGGAGTTGGTTAGGCCGGATGGCTCCCCGGCCTAAGTCGGGCGGTGGGGATATGTGGCGATGGGCGTGGGAGAGCTCAGCTGCAGGAGAGAGAGGTGTGGAGGCAGCGTCAAGGTAATTGACACAGGTGGTGGTAATCGGCTGACCTGATTATCTCCGCAGTAGCAGCCGGAGCGGAGGATAAAAAGTCGGGCAGACAGAGATGAGAGGAGCAGCGGAGAGACAGTGGAAGCTGCGTGGACTGAGTGACAGCGGAGGCTGCGTGGACTGAGTGACAGCGGAGGCTGCGTGGACTGAGTGACAGCGGAGGCTGCGTGGACTGAGTGACAGCGGAGGCTGCGTGGACTGAGTGACAGCGGAGGCTGCGTGGACTGAGTGACAGCGGAGGCTGCGTGGACTGAGTGACAGCGGAGGCTGCGTGGACTGGGTGACAGCGGAGGCTGCGTGGACTGGGTGACAGCGGAGGCTGCGTGGACTGGGTGACAGCGGAGGCTGCGTGGACTGAGTGACAGCGGAGGCTGCGTGGACTGGGTGACAGCGGAGGCTGCGTACCGGACTGTGGTATACATTGAATCGTGAAGTAATAAACAATATTCCCTCGACAACCAAGGCGTGTGTGTGTATTGAGTGGACCCACGGACAGCGAACTTGTCACAACGTTAAACCTGCAACAATAAATCTAAAAACAGTCACTCAATTGAACATGAGACCTTCAGGCAGTTTATGTAGAGAGCTTAACTAATTTTGGCCTTGTGCTGCAGGCCCCTAGCCTAGCCCTGCTAGACCCATGTTCTGAAGGCACAAGGGTCTAGGACCGCTTGACAGGGAGGGAGGCGGGCTAAAAGGTTGTCTTTCAAATCACTCTGCAGCAATTGGGTAGGTATACAACCAATCAGCGCAACGAATAGGCTGACGTAGTTCCTCGAGCGCCGGCGGATTGTGGCTAAGTCCCATTAGCTTCCCAACCAGCGGAGCCAACTGGTATATTAAGGATTTGCCATATCCCGTCGGCATAAGTCCACATACGTCTTTCTTCTCAATGAAACACTTCAGTGCCGTCCTTTGTTTATCTTTCAAGTTGAATTTTAGCTTCAAATCTTTAAGGGCTGTGGCCAAAGCCGAGTCGAAAGATAACTGTTTATTGTGCGCCGGTTGTTTCTGTCAGAATCGTCGCGCCTCTGTCGTAAATTAGTTATGCCCGCCTTCTGACTCTACACTTCATGGTGATTGGTCCGGCCAGTTTTAGGAGCATCCAGCCTCGAGCCTTATGGAGGGTAACTAGACCCACCCTGGCAGAGAATTAAATTCGTTGCTGTGGGTTGTCTAGCGCGGCTAGGCTAGCAGGCTCCTGAAGTCACCTTAAATATTATTTTTCCATGTCAAAATAGTATTATATTAAATTGTAAATTCCAGACTTAAATGTCCAAGAAAAGGTTAACTAGAGCAGCAAGTCGATGCTTTATTTTAGGTACGCACCGTAGACTGATTGTTGTCAAAGGCATCCCAACATTTCACGTCTCATTACAGCAGGTAGTATAGTAACATAGTTGTATTTGACATTTTACTGGATCCCACAGTTCACTATCAACTTGTTTTTATTTTTTCATATGTTTCATCGGTTTTAAAATGTACAGAACAAAAAGTGGGCAAATTTGCAATTTAGATAAATTTGACAGCAAACGGCAAACTTCAAAGCAAGGGCTATTTTGTACGTTTTTGACATTCCTCACCAAGACGCATCTCATGTTGGCTGTTGTTATAAAATGTGACTTATTTCACATTGATTCCATTACATTCTGCCAAGGTCAATCAGCTTGTGATGCTGCGTTACATTTCTGGTGGTAATTCTGTGTTTCTTGCTTCAACATTAAGGTTTCCGTGCCTTTGCCACGGCTAAAGACGGCTCCAAATGTCTGGCCATGGAGTACGGAGGAGAGCAATCCCTCAATGATGTGATAGAGAAGAGGAAGGACAGTCTGAAGGCTTTCCCTGCCGCCAACATAGAGAAAGTGGCGCTGCATGTGGCCCGCAGCCTGCAGGTGATTCATCTACACACGTGGACAAAATTGTTGGTACCCCTCAGTTAAAGAAGGAAAAACCCACAATTCTCACTGAAATCACTTGAAACTCACAAAAGTAACAATAAATAAAAATTTATTGAAAATTAAATAATCAAAATCAGCCATCACTTTTGAATTGTTGATTAACATAATTATTTAAAAAAACAAACTAATGAAATAGGGCTGGACAAAAATGATGGTACCCATAACTTAATATTTTGTTGCACAACCTTTTGAGGCAATCACTGCAATTAAACGATTTCTGTATTTGTCAATGAGCGTTCTGCAGCTGTCAACAGGTATTTTGGCCCACTCCTCATGAGCAAACAGCTCCAGTTGTCTCAGGTTTGATGGGTGTCTTCTCCAAATGGCATGTTTCAGCTCCTTCCACATATGTTCAATGGGATTCAGATCTGGGCTCATAGAAGGCCACTTTAGAATAGTCCAACGCTTTTCTCTCAGCCATTCTTGGGTGTTTTTGGCTGTGTGTTTTGGATCGTTGTCCTGTTGGAAGACCCATGACCTGCGACTGAGACCAAGCTTTCTGACACTAGGCAGCACATTTCTCTCCAGAATGCCTTGATAGTCTTCAGATTTCATCCTACCTTGCACACTTTCAAGACACCCTGTGCCAGATGCAGCAAAGCAGCCCCAAAACATTACTGAGCCTCCTCCATGTTTCACCGTAGGGACAGTGTTCTTTTCTTCGTATGCTTGGTTTTTGAGTCTATGAACATAGAGTTGATGTGCCTTACCAAAAAGCTCCAGTTTGGTCTCATCTGTCCAAAGGACATTCTCCCAGAAGCTTTGTGGCTTGTCAACATGCATTTTTGCAAATTCTAGTCTCGCTTTTTTATGAGTTTTTTTCAGCAGTGGTGTCCTCCTTGGTCGTCTCCCATGAAGTCCACTTTGGCTCAAACAACGACGAATGGTGCGATCTGACACTGATGTACCTTGGCCTTGGAGTTCACCTTTAATTTCTTTGGAGGTTGCTCTGGGCTCTTTGGATACAATTCCAACGATCCGTCTCTTCAATTTGTCATCAATTTTCCTCTTGCGGCCACGTCCAGGGAGGTTGGCTACTGTCCCGTGGGTCTTGAACTTCTGAATAATATGAGCCACTGTTGTCACAGGAACTTCAAGCTGTTTAGAGATGGTCTTATAGCCTTTACCTTTAAGATGTTTGTCTATAATTTTTTTTCGGATGTCCTGGGACAATTCTCTCCTTCGCTTTCTGTTGTCCATGTTCAGTGTGGTACACACCTTTTCACCAAACAGCAGGGTGACTACTTGTCTCCCTTTAAATAGGCAGACTGACTGATTATGAGTTTGGAAACACCTGTGATGTCAATTAAATGACACACCTGAGTTAATCATGTCACTCTGGTCAAATAGTTTTCAATCTTTTATAGAGGTACCATCATTTTTGTCCAGGCCTGTTTCATTAGTTTGTTTTTTTAAATAATTATGTTAATCAACAATTCAAAAGTAATGGCTGTTTTTGATTATTTAATTTTCAATAAATTTTTATTTATTGTTACTTTTGTGAGTTTCAAGTGATTTCAGTGAGAATTGTGGGTTTTTCCTTCTTTAACTGAGGGGTACCAACAATTTTGTCCACGTGTGTACCTGCTGCCAACGCATAGATTACATTGAATTAACGTCACACGTGTCGCTCTATGTATTGAAATTGTTGCTCAGCTTAAATTCAACTTTTAGTTTTAACTTCTTGACTTACAGATCAACGTATTTTGGTTTTTTTCCCCAAAACATTTTCATCTTCTGTCAGCATCTGCCATCTTCAAATTTGATTTAACAACATCAACACAAACGACTGTTGACGGGTGGGAATGCTGTGTTTGTTTGTCTTTACAGTATCTGCACAATGAGAAGAAGCTGCTGCACGGCGACATGAAGTCATGCAATGTGGTCATCAAAGGCAACTTTGAGACGGTGAAAATCTGTGACATCGGTGTTTCTCTGCAGCTGGATGAGAACATGAGAGGTGAGCTTGGTTTTTCAGTAATGAAAACAAGCGCTTAGCTTTGAGGTGGATATGCTTTTATTTTAAAAGTGCATTTATTGCATTTTCACAAATAGAATAAAATTTTCACAAATCAGAGACTATGTTTTTATGAATCTACAGGCTCTGTAGAATAATTCAGTCCAGATTTGAAGAGTCTACGTGTAGCGGTTCTCGACCTGGACCTGGTCTAATGTGGTCTATATGCTGAAAAAACAGTAAAATGTGCATTTATTGCATTTTCACAAATAGAATAAAGTTTTCACAAATCAGAGACTGTGTTTTTATGAATCTACAGGCTCTGTAGAATAATTCAGTCTAAATTTGAAGAGTCTAAGTGTAGCGGTTCTCAAGCTGGACCTGGTCTAATGTGGTCTATATGCTGAAAAAACAGTAAAATGTGCATTTATTGCATTTTCACAAATAGAATAAAGTTTTCACAAATCAGAGACTATGTTTTTATGAATCTACAGGCTCTGTAGAATAATTCAGTCCAGATTTGAAGAGTCTACGTGTAGCGGTTCTCGACCTGGACCTGGTCTAATGTGGTCTATATGCTGAAAAAACAGTAAAATGTGCATTTACTGCATTTTCACAAATAGAATAAAGTTCCACAACAGACCTGGTAAACCCAAACGTGTAGTGCGGGTGAACTGGGAACGTCTGGCGGAGGACCCTGTCCGTAGGGTTTTCAACTCCCACCTCCGGAAGAGTTTCTCCTGCATCCCGGGGGAGGTTGGGGACATGGATTCTGAGTGGTCCATGTTCAAAGCCTCCATTGCAGAAGCAGCTGTTAGGAGCTGTGGTCTGAAGGTCACTGGTGCCTGTCGCGGCGGCAATCCAAGGACCCGCTGGTGGACACCAGCGGTGAGGGAGGCCGTCAGGCTGAAAAAGGAGACTTATCGAGCCTGGTTGGCTCGGGGGTCTCCTGAAGCAGCTGACAGGTACCGGCTGGCCAAAAGGGCGGCAGCTGCGGCAGTGGTGGAAGCTAAAACTCGGGTGTGGGAGGAGTTCGGGGAGGCCATGGAGAAGGACTTTCGATCGACCTCGGGGAAGTTCTGGCAAACCATTCGACGCCTCAGGAAGGGGAAGCAGGGCTTCGCCCAGGCTGTGTATGGTCGGGGTGGAGAACTGTTGACCCGTACTGGGGATATCGTCGGGCGGTGGAAAGAGCACTTCGAGGAACTCCTTAACCCGGTAAACACGTCCTCTATGGAGGAGGCAGAGCCTGAAGACTCGGGGGTATCTGCGTCCATATCCGTGGCAGAGGTCGCCGAGGTAGTTAAAAAGCTCCTCGGTGGCAAGGCGCCAGGTGTGGACGAGATTCGCCCTGAGATGCTGAAGGCTCTGGACATTGTTGGACTGTCTTGGTTGACACGTCTATGCAATGTCGCGTGGGCATCGGGTACAGTACCTGGGGAGTGGCAGACCGGGGTGGTGGTCCCTATTTTTAAAAAGGGGGATCGGAGAGTGTGTGCCAACTACCGCGGTATCACACTTCTCAGCCTCCCCGGGAAAGTTTACTCTAGGGTGCTGGAAGGGAGGATCCGACCGATAGTCGAACCTCGGATTCAGGAGGAGCAATGCGGATTCCGTCCCGGTCGTGGAACAGCAGACCAGCTCTTTACCCTTGCGGAGCTGCTGAGGGGGTCATGGGAGTATGACCTGCCAGTCTACATGTGCTTTGTAGATCTGGAGAAGGCCTACGACCGTGTCCCCCGAGGGGCTTTGTGGGGGGCACTGCGGGAGTATGGGGTCCGAGGCTCGTTGTTACGGGCCGTTCGGTCCCTGTACAACCAAAGTGAGAGCTGTGTCCGCATACTCGGCATTAAGTCAGACACGTTTCCGGTGGGTGTTGGACTCCGCCAGGGCTGCCCCTTGTCTCCAATCCTGTTTGTGGTTTTCATGGACAGGATTTCAAGGCGCAGTCGTGGTGGGGAGGGTTTTCGGTTTGGGAGCCTCAGGATCGCTTCGCTGCTTTTTGCAGATGATGTGGTTTTGTTGGCATCCTCAGACCGTGACCTCCGGCACGCACTGGAGCGGTTTGCAGCCGAGTGTGAAGCGGCAGGGATGCGGATCAGCACCTCCAAGTCCGAGGCCATGGTTCTCTGCCGGAAACCGGTGGAGTGTTTCCTCCGGGTTGGGGGGGAGTTGCTTCCCCAAGCGAAGGAGTTTAAGTATCTCGGGATCTTGTTCACGAGTGATGGGAAAATGGAGCGGGAGATG
Organism: Acanthochromis polyacanthus; assembly: GCF_021347895.1. Lineage (NCBI taxonomy): Eukaryota > Metazoa > Chordata > Actinopteri > Pomacentridae > Acanthochromis > Acanthochromis polyacanthus. The sequence goes on from NC_067128.1 coordinate 38,696,689, forward strand.
GACAGGCGGATTGGTGCGGCGTCAGCAGTAATGCGGGCGTTGTACCGAACCGTCGTGGTGAAGAGGGAGCTGAGCCGTAAGGCGAAACTCTCGATTTACCAGTCCATCTACGTTCCAACCCTCACCTATGGTCATGAGCTTTGGGTAGTGACCGAAAGAACAAGATCGCGGATACAAGCGGCCGAAATGAGCTTCCTCCGTAGGGTGGCTGGGCTCAGCCTTAGAGATAGGGTGAGGAGCTCAGACATCCGGAGGGAGCTCAGAGTAGAGCCGCTGCTCCTTCGCATCGAAAGGAGCCAGTTGAGGTGGTTTGGCCACCTGATTCGGATGCCTCCAGGGAGACTTCCTCTGGAGGTTTTCCGAGCACGTCCGTCTGGGAGGAGACCCCGGGGCAGACCCAGAACTCGCTGGAGAGATTATATATCTCGTCTGGCCTGGGAACGCCTCGGGATCCCCCAGGAAGAGCTGGAAAGTGTCGCTGGGGGAGGGACGTTTGGAACGACCTGCTTCGCCTGCTGCCCCCGCGACCCGGCCCCGGATAAGCGGAGGAAAATGGATGGATGGATGGATGGAATAAAGTTTTCACAAATCAGAGACTATGTTTTTATGAATCTACAGGCTCTGTAGAATAATTCAGTCTAAATTTGAAGAGTCTAAGTGTAGCGGTTCTCAAGCTGGACCTGGTCTAATGTGGTCTATATGCTGAAAAAACAGTAAAATGTGCCTTTATTGCATTTTCACAAATAGAATAAAGTTTTCACAAATCAGAGACTATGTTTTTATGAATTCAGAGGCTCTGTAGAATAATTCAGTCCAGATTTGAAGAGTCTAAGTGTAGCGGTTCTCGAGCTGGACCTGGTCTAATGTGGTCTGGATGAGAAAAAAACTGTAAAATGTGCATTTATTGCATTTTCACAAATAGAATAAAGTTTTCACAAATCAGAGACTATGTTTTTATGAATCTACAGGCTCTGTAGAATAATTCAGTCTAAATTTGAAGAGTCTAAGTGTAGCGGTTCTCAAGCTGGACCTGGTCTAATGTGGTCTATATGCTGAAAAAACAGTAAAATGTGCATTTATTGCATTTTCACAAATAGAATAAAGTTTTCACAAATCAGAGACTATGTTTTTATGAATCTACAGGCTCTGTAGAATAATTCAGTCCAGATTTGAAGAGTCTAAGTGTAGCGGTTCTCGACCTGGACCTGGTCGAATGTGGTCTATATGCTGAAAAAACAGTAAAATGTGCATTTATTGCATTTTCACAAATAGAATAAAGTTTTCACAAATCAGAGACTATGTTTTATGAATCTACAGGCTCTGTAGAATAATTCAGTCTAAATTTGAAGAGTCTTAGTGTAGCGGTTCTCAAGCTGGACCTGGTCTAATGTGGTCTATATGCTGAAAAAACAGTAAAATGTGCATTTATTGCATTTTCACAAATAGAATAAAGTTTTCACAAATCAGAGACTATGTTTTTATGAATTTTCAGGCTCTGTAGAATAGTTGAGTACAGATGTGAGGAGTGTAGGTACAGTGGTTTTCAATCTGGACCTGGTCTAATAAGGACTGGTTATAAAGCAAAAACGGTGAAATATCCCCTTAAACGTTTTCACAAATAAAATACAAATTTTACAAATACAATAGCTCTTGTCAGGCATAGTTAATGTCTTACCCAAATGTCTAAAATGTTTACACATCAAGAAGTGTCGAGAAAAACAGATAATCAGTGGATAAACTGTCGCACCGCACGTTCATTTCATTTCCCCTTAACTTTTCCCTTAAGTGCCGAATCGGAAGCTAACTTAAGCGTCGTGGGTTGGGGCAGTTCTGCAGTCACGCTGCTGCCATATTATGGAAGGTATGTTGATTTGAATAAAACTTAATTTGATTCATGTATATACGATGTGGCTGTGCAATCAGAGGTTGTTATTGTCATTTCTGAAACAGCTCCTGCAGTTTACTGTGTTATTAGCCCTGTCACAAGCTAATGCTAATTCCCTGGAGCAACAAAAAACTGATTCTGACCAAACCGCAGTCATAACAACGTCTCAAAATAGCAGAGAGTATCTTTTTACCTCACTGATGGCATGGCTAGGTCTTTAGTGGAAACTGAACTTTGGTAGAATCGCTGCAGCTGCGCTGACAGTGACCGATGCAAGCTGTTTGTTTACATAGCCATGAGCTGGACCGCAGCATTCAGATCTAACCTTTCCGTGCTCTAAACAATTCTGAGAGAGAGAAAGCTTCATCTTTCCCCAGTTGTTGTGGCACCCGCGGACAGCGTAATTGATGCCAAACATGTTAAAATCGCTTAAAAGAACAGTTAAAAGTAGCTACAGTAGCGAGAGGACTCGATGTTGTTATAGTGCAAAGACGGTCAATCGGAAGTCGCTCTCAAAAATGGCGCTGCCCTGCCTCACTTCCTGAATAAGGTGAATACACAACCTGGTCTCACGGGGATTCGTGAAACTGTCACGTAAGTTTTAGTTTCGGTTTCGTGCGCACCAACACGAATACAGGCACTCTCGGCCCCACGGCTCGTCAGCGCCAATAGGCAGTAGCGGTCGATGCGGCGTCTACTCTTTATTATGTCTATGGAGGAGAGTCTCCTCAAGGACTGATCACAGCAGCAGAACCCTGAACCACAAGTTAGGGATGAGACAGATGAAGATGAGTCGGTTGTTAGTTTTGATAATTTGCTCGCCCTCAGTCACAGGATGTACATACATACATGCTGATGTTGTAAAGAGTAGTGTTGGAGATTTGCCCTTTAACTGATGTTCTGTGAAATCTAAGTTGCGATGGAACTGTTTCCTTGCAGAGGAAAAAAAGACGATAGCGTTATTAGAAACTGCAACACTTCTTATTTTATTTTTATTTTTTTCTTTAAAATGAAATATTTATATTTTTCTTTTAATTAATTTTAAGATTTGAATATCTGAACACTTATTTGAACAGAACAGATTCTGATCTTGCTGACAAGTATGTGTTGTAAAGAATAATGTTGGAGATGTGCACTTATTTTGAAATAAATCCACATTGTGAAGCAACCCTTACTTGCACTGAATTGGAAGTATTTTAGAAAAATACACTGACTTACAGGGCTTTACAGAAAAGTGTGCTATTGTAGACTTGACATGTAGTTACATGATTTTAATATTAATAGGTCGTGATCTAAAGTGGACCTGAAACTCCAGGGCTGAGCATGAATCCCACTCTGGCCCTGATATTCATTCTCTGTTCCACAATGATTCTGGGTTTATAGGGTTTATTTATTTGTATTTAATCTTCTGTGGATGAATCCCGAGATCCATCAGAGCTGCCAGGAGAATTTCATTAAGGTAAGCGGCCATTAAGCACAAAATTACGGAGCACTGCTTGAACTGTGTTATTAGAAGGACTATAAGATGATTTTAGTGCAATAAGGATCTTGTTCTCACTAAGATGCTTCAATCAGAGGCGGATCTTGTCAGAAAAGGTTCAGGTAGCTTTGAGGCTCCACACATCTCTGACAGGCGATGGAAACTCGTGCGCATACGTGGAAAAGCGAAACAGAAATGGACAACATGGACGATTGTTTTAGCTGCAGATCAGAACTGGTCAAGCACAGTGCATCTTTTAAATCATGGCAACAGAAGGTGACGCGCACCTACAAAAGGCCTGTTGACTTTCGAACTTTCCATTTTGCATTTGGACTGTCAACATGAAGGTAAGAAAATTATTTTCATGCTTTTCTCATCAGCTGATCTTCTCTGAACACTGTGTTTTGCTGTATAACCGTACAGGAGAATGTGTAGATAAAACTGTTATTTTGTTACCTCCGCCAGGAGGTTATGTAATCATCGGAGTTTGTCTGTTTGTCTGATAATTAACAGCATAACTCAAAAAGTCATGGAGGGATTTTCACCAGATTTTTACAGAATGCCCGGAAGGCCAAAAGTAACAATCGATTAGTTTTTGGAGGTGATCCGGATCACCGTCTGTACAATTTTGAGAGATGGCATCTCTCAAAATTGTACAGTCCTTCAAAAAAAATCCTGGATCCAGACGGTGATCCGGATCACCTCCAAAATCTAATAGATTGTTACTTTGGGCTTCCGGGCATTCTGTAAAAAATGGTGAAAATCCGTCCATGACTTTTCGAGTTATGTTAACAGACAAACAGACAAACAGATGGCCTGGCGAAGGTCTGCGCTCTCCGAGTGCGTTTCTAGTTTAACATGGAAAGTTCGGTGGAAAATGGCTGCTGGTCCATTTCTCATAAAATGTTCCAAATATGATCAGTTGTGTGTGAAGCATTGAAGGTCCTCGGAGCCTCTTTTTAAGGTTTCCGATCAAACGTTCAGTTTATCATGATGTGGATATTGATTTAAATGTGCCGAGACCAGTAAAATGAATAATTTACATGTTCACTATGAAAAACGTCAAAAATCTGCATTTTATAAATTGATATTTGTTATTTCACAATGTGGCTGCACATTGGAGTAGTGGTTGGCACTTTCGCCTTGCAGCAAGAAGATACCCGGTTCTGTATAATTTGGTTTCAGAAATTAAAAAGCAATATGGCGACTGGCCCATATTTCATAAAACACTAAGAAATGTGTATCTTTGGTAACCATGACGATGGAAGTATTTGAAGAAGCGTCGCGAGGGGAAACGTCCCGACGTCAGAACGTGCACGTGTAATATCCACATCAAAAATATGTATTTTTATAAACACTAATCATTGTTATTATTATTTCACAACAATTGGCACTAAATGTATGTTATTTTCACTGTATTTAAATCGGCAAAATATAGTTAATTTACAAATATTTGCTGTTAGCTACAAGAAAAAAATGTGTACAATGGGGATGGAAATCAAATAGTAAATGCTAATGGTAGTTTGCATGTTCTCCCTGTGCATGCGTGGGTTTTCTCCGGGCACTCCGGCTTCCTCCCACAGTCCAAAAATATGCTGAGGTTACTTAAAAATTCTCTATACACCGCTTTATCCTCACTCGGGTCGCGGGGGGTGCTGGAGCCGATCTCAGCTGACTCGAGGGAAGGCAGGGGACACCCTGGACAGGTCGCCAGTCTGTCGCAGGGCTACATATACAGACAAACAGTATGAAATGAGTAGTACTGGGCCTGCACAAGGAACAGTCCTGGCTCCATTCATTCTGTGTACATCTGACTTCAAATACAGCACTGAGTCCTGCCACATTCAGAAATACTCTGATGACACTGGCAATTTAGAGTAATCAATTAACCTCAGCATATTTTTGGACTGTGGGAGGAAGCCAGAGTTGATTATTATTTCGGTTATTTTAATATAATTTTATTTAAATACATCACAGATATTTCCTGTGGTTTCCATTATTTTTCAACCCATATTCACAGTGGTTTACTGTATTATTATTGTTAAAAATAGTGGAATAGTGTATTGTCCAAGTGAAAAAGAACAGCAAATATCTGTATTTATTTTGTCAAACATTATTATTATTATTATTATTATTATTATGTAGTAGTAGTAGTTAAATTTAAATACTTTACAGATATTTTAATCTATATTCACAGTTGTTTACTGTATTATTATTGTTAAAAGATCATTTTTGTAAAACAGATTTAGTGTTTTGCATTTTGATGCATGGTATTTATGGAATTTGGAGTTAAAATAAGTGAAATGATGGAGAAGTAAAACGAGGAGCATTCATGAGAGCTGGTTTGTGACGTTGCAGAGCTGTGTGAGTTTTTAGTCTCTGCTGACTAAAGATAAACAAAGTGAGGATTTTAGTTGAGAAGTTTTCTTTCTGGATTAGTCTCTGAGCAGAAATGTGAAGCATCTTCCTGAAACCCTGAAGCTGGAGTCGATCAGAGACTCGGGGTGCAGCAACATGTTCTCCTCTGAGTTCCTCTGAGGTTCTCCTGAGCGTCCCTCTTTGAGCAGCTTCACCTCTTTGCTCCAGTTTCCTGAGTCTGTGTTGAAATGTTGTTTTTGTTTCTGTTTCCAGCGGACGTCGGACCCCAGCGACTCTCCAAGGTACAGCACACCCTCACCTCCACCATGCGCTCCCTCCTCCTCCCCCCCTCCCTCCAAGCGTCCTCGCTTGTCTCCCTCCCCCTCTCTTCTCTCCTCTTCCTCCCCTCTTCCTCCTCCCCCCCTCCCTCCAAGCGTCCTCGCTCTTCTTCCCCCCTCTCTCCTCTCTCCTCTTCCTCTCCCTCTTCCTCCTCCCCCCCTCCCTCCAAGCGTCCTCGCTTGTCTCCCCCCCCTCTCCTCTCTCCTCTTCCTCTCCCTCTTCCTCCTCCCCCCTCCCTCCAAGCGTCCTCGCTTGTCTCCCCCCCTCTCCTCTCTCCTCTTCCTCCCCTCTTCCTCCTCCCCTCCTCCCTCCAAGCCTCCTCGCTTGTCTCCCTCCCCTCTCCTCTCTCCTCTTCCTCCCCCTCTTCCTCCTCCCCCCCTCCCTCCAAGCGTCCTCGCTTGTCTCCCCCCCTCTCCTCTCTCCTCTTCCTCCCCCTCTTCCTCCTCCCCCCTCCCTCCAAGCGTCCTCGCTTGTCTCCCCCCCCCTCTCCTCTCTCCTCTTCCTCCCCCTCTTCCTCCTCCCCCCTCCCTCCAAGCGTCCTCGCTTGTCTCCCTCCCCATCTCCTCTCTGCTCTTCCTCCCCCTCTTCCTCCTCCCCCCCTCCCTCCAAGCGTCCTCGCTTGTCTCCCCCCCCCTCTCCTCTCTCCTCTTCCTCCCCCTCTTCCTCCTCCCCCCTCCCTCCAAGCGTCCTCGCTTGTCTCCCCCCCTTCTCCTCTCTCCTCTTCCTCCTCCCCCCTCCCTCCAAGCGTCCTCGCTTGTCTCCCCCCCCTCTCCTCTCTCCTCTTCCTCTCCCTCTTCCTCCTCCCCCCTCCCTCCAAGCGTCCTCGCTTGTCTCCCCCCCTTCTCCTCTCTCCTCTTCCTCCCCCTCTTCCTCCTCCCCCCCTCCCTCCAAGCGTCCTCGCTTGTCTCCCCCCCCTGTCCTCTCTCCTCTTCCTCTCCCTCTTCCTCCTCCCCCCCTCCCTCCAAGCGTCCTCGCTTGTCTCCCTCCCCTCTCCTCTCTCCTCTTCCTCCCCCTCTTCCTCCTCCCCCCTCCCTCCAAGCGTCCTCGCTTGTCTCCCCCCCTCTCCTCTCTCCTCTTCCTCCCCCTCTTCCTCCTCCCCCCCTCCCTCCAAGCGTCCTCGCTTGTCTCCCCCCACCTCTCCCCCCACAAAAAAACTCGTCTTTTTCTCAAAAAAACAAAACAAAACCTCTTCTTTTTCTCAAAAAAATAAAAAAAACTTTTCTCAAAAACTCTTCTTTTTCTCACAAAAAGAAAAAAAAATTCTCAAAAAACTTCTTTTTCTTAAAAAAACAAAAAAAACTCTTGTTTTTCTAAAAAAAAAAGTCTTCTTTTTCTAAAAAAACAAAACAAAAAAAACTCTTCTTTTTCTCCCTTCCCCCTCTCTCCTATCTACTCCCCCTCCTCCCCCTCTCACCCTTCTTTTTCTCCCCTCCCTTGGAGTTGCAGGATATCGGAGGACTCTTCTTCCCCTCCAAGTTTTTCTGTTGAGGGACCTCCTGACAAACATACAGAATGCTGACAAACATGCAGGAGGTCCTCTCTTAGCATTTTTTTCTAACCAGTGTGCGAGTTTCTCTCCTCAGATGCCTCCTGCCTTACCTAAGAGGGCTGCTGGACTTCCTGCCAGCCAACCTCCAGGTAAGAAGGTTCACAAACCTTTCATTTCATTAAATTTACCCCGTTTTGTTTTAAACATTTTAGCTACGTGTGATTTTCTGGATGTGATCTGGTCAGTTTTATTTGAATGAATCTCTTGTGATTATGTCTGATCAGATCTATTCCAACTTTATTTGGATGAATTTTCTTCGACTGTATTTTGTGTGATTCTGTCTGAGCTCGGTTCTTGTCGGTGGGACTCTTGTCAGGGTGCCCGTCAGAGGTGTGGGCGGATCTGGGGGGCATTGTGGGAAACCTCCTGTGGTGCCCCCCCTCACAGTGAAGCTCCGCTCTGTCAGAAGGTGAACAGGATGCAGACGGCATGTCACAGAGAAGCAACATGTGCGTCTGTATCCCACCCTGGACCCACAGTGGAGTCCACAGTGACAAGATCACAGTTCAGGAGAGTCACACTGGGATTAAAAGGGGTGGTTAAATGTGTTATTTAAGATAGTAAGTGTAGTGTGAGGGTGAAAGTCTCGCTGCCAGAGGGAAGTTTCCAGGAGAGGTACGTAAGGATCCCTGTGAATGCTGCTGCATGAAACGGTGAGTTTTGGATTTTGACTTTGCATTCATATATCTAATATTTTTGAAATCTCAACAATAACACACGTCGACAAGATTCTGCCGCGTTTTTCTTTTTGATTTCTTTCAGACTGATGATCTCGGGACCCAAGACCAAGACAAGGACGACCCCAAAGACGATTTGAAGACGAGTGACCGAGCCCCAACAGAGATGAAGCCAGAGACGACGACCGCCCTGTGAGGAGAAGAAACTTTATTGAGATTTTACCGGATGCACTGGTAATTTAAATGTGAAAAGAAAGAATGAGCCAACAGACACTGCAGGGATTTAGTATGTAGCACATCACAGTCTGACAAAATGTAGTGATGTCAGAATCAATTGAAAAATACATCTGTATCTCTCTCTCTTTTTTTTTAAAGAATTGGTGCTTCAACGACATCAAGCAGATTCAGACAGGATGGACCAGAGATGACGGGAGGCAGATCCAGGACCAGTGCATGACTCGTGAGACCATGCAATTAACACAAGGTAAGTTTATCAAATAGACTGGCTAATTAGAAACTTAATGTTAATATGAGTATGTGAAGTCATTTAGCTCAGATGTAATTATTTATCTGAGTCCATTAAAGTTTTCTCTCTTTTTGCTGTCTTTAGAGCCATCTCTCCAAGACCCCCGATCTTATGAAAGATCAGATCAATAACCAAATGAAAAGGTGACTTTGAACACTAAAATGCACCATCTCTGCAGTTCACCTTTGTAATGTCTCTAAGTTCTGTTAGTTGTTCATCTCCCACCTGCCTCTCCCTCAGAATTTCTATCTGAATTTTCAGAGTTCTTCACTAATTTAGTCTTAGTACAGACAGAGTCATTATAACAGGTGACTTAAATATCCATGCAGATGCTGTGAATGACAGCTTTAACTGCATTTAGCTCATTGTTACACTCAGTTTTTTCTCAAAATGTTCATTTTCCAACCCAGGCTGCTGGAGGATTTCACATGATGTATTCCTCTCTCCTCTCTCCTCTCCTCTTTATGTCTTCAAACAGTTAGACGCCACCTTTGTATGTCACTGACTTTGTGTTTTGTCCTCTGCAGGTTTCTCTGGATCTGGAGCTGCATGTTTCTGATCTGCTGTTGTCGGCCTCAGCGACCTCCAAAGTCTTCATGTTCTCTCCTTCCTCTCTACCCTCAACCCAACCAGAAGGTTTTTAAACTTCCCAACAACAGGAAGTTTTTTTCCTTCACACTGGGACCACATGGTTGATCTGATCAACTGCAAAAAGAGAGATCCTCAAATAAAAAACAAAAGAACACAACAGAACTCTGTTTGTTTTAAAGTGTAACATAATGCACCCTTCCTTTTATACTTATTTTTGGAGAGCATGTGTTATGGTTCTCAAACTAAATTAGTTTAAAAAATGTGCTTTCAAACCACTGGTTTCTCACAAACACCTGGACTCCATCTTAAAACTGCACAGTATTTGAACATACTGCTGGTTGAGTGTTTACTTGGAGTAAATACACTAACATTAACAGATTGTATCTGAAATTCAGTCATAATGTGCACCAACTAGTGTCTGTTGCGGTTGACAATAAAGTAGCTATTCTGTTCTATTCTGATTAATTCCTGCTCATGCTGCATCCTTGTCCTAGATTACAGGATGCATTCAGTCCCTGGATGTGTTCCAGGCAGAAAAGTTAGATTTGGTTACAATAGGAGGAGCAGTTTAAGTGTTTCGGTCTTGTAGATTGTTCCAGAATGAAAAGTGCAGATTTGAAATCCTCAGTGTGTGTGTGGTCAGTAATTAGAGATGCTCCAACCTGAGCTGTGCAACATAACCAACTATTATGCATTGTTGCCTGTTTTGGTTCTCCCTTGTGTCGTATGCTGTTCACTGCAATTCAACAGTTTCATTTATCAGACGCTTTTATCCAAAGCAGCGCATCTGAAGTAGATACAACACACAGTCGATGAACCTGAACACATCATCAGTGATGCTTCCTGGACTGTTTCGGCTCTTTCAACATCACACTCCATCACCCAGGACACCCAGGCAGAGTAGATCAGGTTGTGTCTAGGGGTCGCAGCGCCCCCAACAGGTACCTAGTACATAACACATCAACTTAAAGGGGAACTTCGTTTTTTTCAACCTGGGGTCTGTTTTCATATATCATTTCATACATGTGAGTGATGGAGAAATGAATTTTTGACACAGCTCCAGTATTTAGCCAGGAAGGCAACTTAGCAGCTCAGCTAGCGAAAAGTATGGGGCAACTTGCCCCCCCCGCATCAAAGTCCGCCCTAACGTGCTTTTTTCCCCACACTGACCGGCTCGGATAGTCTCAATGAGTGTCCCACAACATACTAGAGATGAGAAGTGAACGAAAACCTCAACATTACCTGGCGATCGCTCTTTGTTGTGGTCTGTATCCAAATCTCAGGACGCTAGAAAGCAAATCTCATTAAAGTTTCCCTTTAATGTCTGCCAAAGTCCAGATACTAATGTGCCTCAAATCTCACACGTGTTAGATTCATGTTTGAAACAATAATGCTCAGTTTGCACTGAATGTAATTCTGGGATTTTGCAGAAACATTCTTACACCTCATTCAGTCCTGTTTTCTGCCCACAGCTGCTGGTTATCAGACTATTTCCTCTGACTTTAATAAACACCTGCAGCATCACACGTAGCAGCAAAAACCATCAGTTCTCTATGTGCATTTACACACGTGTCTAGGCAATGGTGACTTCTTTAGTGAAAGTGAGATGGAAGCTTCATGAAGCAGTGAACCACTTTGACAGAAGAGTGACATCTGCTGGCTCTGTGTCAGAACAGCATCTAAGTGGAAAAAACTTCTCCACAGTCAGAGGTGTTTGAAAGATCGAAAACAGAATGAACAAGAGTGGCGCGAAGAAAGCAAGAATTAAAAAGAGGAACGCTCTGGAAACACATGCAGCCAAATGTGCTGTCACTGTGGACTTTTTCACTAAAACGAGCTCGTGGTTTGAAACGACAAATGAGGACAATGAAACGGTACAACAAGATGTTGAGCTTTGCTTTCAAACCACCGTTCAAATTAATTATGAAGTCAGTGAATTGTGTTGCCTTGTGGCATATCTCATAATATTATATCATTTAAATAAAAATATGATGCCAGGCCACATAACTGGGAAACTTTGTCTTGTAGCCCCTGTAGCAAGACTGCAAAGGCCCTGGAATTCCTGAGCTGATCAAAACTCAGATAAGCTCTCCCTCTCTCCAGCACTGACCAACACCCATCTCTATAGGAGGATTGAGACATTTGTATTTCTGTAGGTTTTCATTCACAGAAGGATGGAGCTCCTGTGAACACTTAAACCCCTGGAATAACTTCTTCTTTTTAAAAGACAATGACTTTCAATTATATGCTATGGATGTTTGTTTAATGAACTTTCATGCTAAAATCCCTTTTCAGCTTCAGGAGACCCTCAGCCGGAGACGTCTCTGCCTTCCACAGATCAGATAACAAGTCGTAAAACTTTATGGCAGAAGGCTGGAGTCACCCTCTCACTCTCTTTGACTGAAACAAAGAGACTGAAACTGAACTTAAACAAAAACACTTGCCAAATTAATATTTCTATATGCATTTGGTTTTTCCAGATTTGCCACAGTTACTCACAGTGTTTCATCTATGTCATATTTGAAGATCATATTTGCATGTCTGATAGAAGTCTAGATATTAATTTGTGATGTTTAATCATTTCTTCCCCAGGATACTATGATTTTGGAATGAATTCCAGTATTAACCTCTGAATTTCCTTTCCATTTAGGTTGAATGATGACCATTGTATTTACCTGTTACCAAATCTCTGACTTGTTGTTATATTCTCACTGTGATACATATTTTTAATGTCATAAACATAAACATATAGTTATGAATGAAATGATTCACATCATATGAACATATGTATTAATCTACACATTTCACTTTCACACAACTGAATATGGTGGGATAGACAGATCGTCTTTTGCGCGTTTAATATCATATTTTAATCCATTCTGGATTCCTCTTTCTTCTCTACTCTGTGAGAACAAAGAGATTCCAAATTCCACCAGACTCGCGCCTAAAAGTTCTCTCTCTCCGCCCAGGTCCTCCCCTTAGCTGGACCCACAGATAAAGTCAGCCGTAGCCCACATCATCGCTCTCTTACCAACTCTTCTCTCTTGCCTCTTACCGCCTCTTACCCCTCTCTTGCCCGCTTCACTTCCCTTTCTTCACTACCTGAGGAATCCATAACCAGAGATTCCCATTATTTTCTTACTTAAAGCGCGTTTTTCCTATCTTCGAAATTCCCTCACCATCTAAGTTTGTTAACTATTTATCTCTTGATATTTTTGTAACTTAAGGAGACATTTTGCTCAATTTTAAACCAACGTTATTCGTTTTAATCTGAAGAACCGATTCAGAACCAGCATTTATTTTTCTTAATTTTGACCGTTTTTCATCAACACCCATTTTTCTTGGCTAAAGCCTGAGAACCATCATTTTTAAGCACTCAACTGAGAACTCCGGAGACCTGCTGGATCAGGTCTTTGCATAGAACCGATCAACCCGCGGCAGGACATCTAGGCGTGGCCAGAACGACGACACACCGCTCCAAACCGGCAAGTCCAGACGGTTGTGCTGCATAATCTGAAGGCCCCGCAAGTCCCAGCCCCATGACGGTTCACTTCAATAACTCCAGCTGAGTTTGCTCTGATTCCATTCTATGGGTGATGTACTAACCGCTTGGTCAATTAATTCATTTAATCAATTTATTCTTTTACAAATCATTAGAATTCTTAATCCAAATTACCGATTACCTCGTCAGGTTAGCTCTGGCTAATCCTCACCATATTTCCTTCTCTCTCACACCTACTTCCACATCTCTCACACATGCACACACCACACACACACTCCCACATTCCACACACGCACACACACACACGCACACACACACACACACACACACACACACACACACACACACACACACACACACACACACACACACACACACACACACACACACACACACACACACACACACACACCATATCTACCTTGTACATAGTTCACTTGTCATTATTTTCATAGAATAGTTAATAAATACCTCATTATAGACCAAATTACAGTCTTGTGTTTCTTTGTGTAGAATGTGGTCAATTTAAACGAGGATTCAAGACTTTTTGATATGAGATTGATCAAAATTTTTATGAATATTAATTTTTTATTAATATTAATTTTTTCCCTAGAGATCTAGGGTGGTGCCCCAATTATTAATAACGAGAGCAATAAATCATGACGTAGTACCGCTACACCCCTCAGAGTCTAAAGAAATCCAGCACCAAGCAGCAGCCATGAGTCCAGAATGGTTCATTGAATCAAGATGAATGATATGAATATCCCTCCATTCTCTATACACTGCTTTATCCTCACTAGGGTCGCGGGGGGTGCTGGAGCCTATCCCAGCTGACTCGGGCGAAGGCAGGGGACACCCTGGACAGGTCGCCAGTCTGTCACAGGGCTACATACACAGGCGAACAATCACACCTACGGGCAATTTAGAGAAATCAATTAACCTCAGCATATTTTTGGACTGTGGGAGGAAGCTGGAGTACCTGGAGAAAACCCACGCATGCACAGGGAGAACATGCAAACTCCATGCAGAAAGATCCCAGGAAGGCCAAGATGCAAACTGAGGATCTTCCAGCCACAAGGCAAAAGTGTTAACCACCAAGCCACTGTGCAGCCCCAAAGACGTAATCTGATATTCATAATTATGTTTTCACTTGTGTATGATCACCTGTAACTACAAACAGTTTTTTGTTCGCTTAGACTGAGCCTTTCATATCCACAAAGGGAGTAGGCCTCTTCAACAGAGTGTCGTGTCACCATGTTTCTACAGCTGCCCAGAAGGGACAAACCAAATATTGGCTCAAGAGAGAGCCTTTTGCATTCCTAACGTTGAAGTGACAGACACCTTAGGTCATCCTACACACTTGGAAAGAGAGGAGTTGAGTGAGAGCTATTCAGTTCACCCATTTTGAATGTTATCAGGGTGTCCCACACATATGGGCCAGCAGGAAGCTCCTCTATCTTCTAGTAGACTCAGTAGGCATGTTATCATCCATCATGATCATTGATAAACACAAAGTAACCCTATCTGGTCATGTGAATTAGAACACAAAATGGGGCTTAGGGTGCATTTTCAGCCCAACAAAAATCTAAATGGTAATTTCGGTTCCTAAACTTGCACTGACTGAAAAAAAAATGTAAATAAACCTTCAGTTCAACAAGTTAAACTATAATTATGGTCTAAGACAACACTCAGACTTCAGTTTCCTGGATGAAAGTTCACAGATTTATACCTTCTTCATCTCATCCAGCCTCTAAATGTGGTATTTTGTTCCTCTTTGTAAGTGCTAAATTAGAAAAGATAACAACATCCTGATTCTACTAGAAGGTGGATCATGTCTCTACCTGCCTACATGTATGGGAATGATCATGCCTATTCTATGGTATGATAACATCCAAATTGTGTGTTTAATTAGTGACAATTTACAACCTTCCCACTCGACACCACAAAGTCCTACACTCTGGTCGTGTACCACAAACATTTTTACAAAATATCACAGGTCCCAGCACAATTTCGAGGCGTTTGCAAATGCTAGAAGTAGGACAGAGGAACCACCAGCATGGCAGCAAACACTGGAAAAATAAGAGAAAATGTTCAGAGAGATGGGCAGTAAGCATAACAGAGGCTCTTAACTGTTGTATGGCTTTTAAGAATAATACAGGATTTTCTGATGGAGGGTGCACGATGTTGAGAAAAGGCACATTAACTTGACTTTGAGCTTCACTACGTACAGGTCCTTCTCAAAAAATTAGCATATTGTGATAAAGTTCAGTATTTTCTGTAATGTACTGATAAACATTACACTTTCATATATGTTAGATTCATTACACACAACTGAAGTAGTTCAAGCCTTTTATTGTTTTAATATTGATGATATTGGCCAAAAAGTAAAGAAAAACCAAAAATCCCTATCTCAAAAAATTAGCATATTCCATCCGACCAATAAAAGAAAAGTGTTTTTAATACAAAAAAAGTCAACCTTCAAATAATTATGTTCACTTATGCACTCAGTACTTGGTCGGGAATCCTTTTGCAGAAATGACTGCTTCAATGCGGCGTGGCATGGAGGCAATCAGCCTGTGGCACTGCTGAGGTGTTATGGAGGCCCAGGATGCTTCGATAGCGGCCTTAAGCTCATCCACAGTGGTGGGTCTGGTGACTCAACTTCCTCTTCACAATATCCCACAGATTCTCTATGGGGTTCAGGTCAGGAGAGTTGGCAGGCCAATTGAGCACAGCAATACCATGGTCAGTAAACCATTTCCCAGTGGTTTTGGCACTGTGAGCAGGTGCCAGGTCGTGCTGAAAAATGAAATCTTCATCTCCATAAAGCTTTTCAGCAGATGCAAGCATGAAGTGCTCCAAAATCTCCTGATAGCCAGCTGCATTGACCCTGTCCTTGATAAAACACAGTGGACCACCACCAGCTGGACATGGCACCCCAGACCATCACTGATTGTGGGTACTTGACACTGGACTTCAGGCATTTTGGCATTTTCTTCTGCCCAGTCTTCCTCCAGACTCTGGCACCTTGATTTCCAAATGACATGCAAAATTTGCTTTCATCCAAAAAAAAGTGCTTTGGACCACTGAGCAACAGTCCAGTGCTGCTTCTCTGTAGCCAAGGTCAGGCGCTTCTGCCGCTGTCTCTGGTTCAAAAGTGGCTTGACCTGGGGAATGCGGCACCTGTAGCCCATTTCCTGCACATGCCTGTGCACGGTGGCTCTGGATGTTTCTACTCCAGGCTCAGTCCACTGCTTCCACAGGTCCCCCAAGGTCTGGAATCGGCCCTTCTCCACAATCTTCCTCAGGGTTCGGTCACCTCTTGTAGTAGTGCAGCGTTTTCTGCCACACTTTTTCCTTCCCACAGAGGTGCCTTGATACAGCACTCTGGGAGCAGCCTATTCGCTCAGAAATTTCTTTCTGTGTCTTACCCTCTTGCTTGAGGGTGTCAATGATGGCCTTCTGGACAGCAGTCAGGTCGGCAGTCTTACCCATGATTGCGGTTTTGAGTAACGAACCAGGCTGGGAGTTTTTAAAGGCCTCTGGAATCTTTTGCAGGTGTTTAGAGTTAAGTCGTTGATTCAGATGATTAGGTTAATAGCTCGTTTAGAGTACCTTTTCATAATATGCTAATTTTTTGAGATAGGGATTTTTGGTTTTTCTTTACTTTTTGGCCAATATCATCAATATTAAAACAATAAAAGGCTTGAACTACTTCAGTTGTGTGTAAGGAATCTAACATATATGAAAGTCTAATGTTTATCAGTACATTACAGAAAATACTGAACTTTATCACAATATGCTAATTTTTTGAGAAGGACCTGTACATTCAGGCCAGCAGTGTGTTTCCAATATCTCTCACCTCCCTACAGAGGAGTGATGTGAATTTTACTGCTCAGCAAGTCGTATTGCACGAAGTTTTCACCATGTGTTCAGTGCTAACTGTGGTTTGTATCATAGAACGCATATAAACAGGGCCGGCTCTCCCTATACGCGAATTAAGCGGCTGCTTAGGGCCCCGCCGCCACTAGGGGGCCCCCGAATTGACTGTGTCTGATGGTCTGACCCCACAGACTGCCATCTAACATTACTTGCTTCGAACTAACCTGGCAACCACGGTGGTTGCCAGAGGTGCCCTCTGTCCCCCCCGACAGCGTCTCCTCTTTATTATGTCTATGGAGGAGAGTCTCCTCAAGGACTGATCAACAGCAGCAGAACCCTGAACCACAAGTTAGGGATGAGACAGATGATGAGTCGGTTGATAGTTTTGATAATTTGCTCGCCCTCCAGTCCAGGATGTACATACATACATGCTGATGTTGTAAGAGTAGTGTTGGAGATTTGCCCTTTAACTGATGTTCTGTGAAATTTAAGTTGCGATGGAACAGTTTCCTTGCAGAGGAAAAATGACGATAGCGTTATTAGAAACTGCAACACTTATTTTATTTTTATTTCTTTAAAATGAAATGTTTATATTTTTCTTTAATTAATTTTTAAGGTTTGAATATCTGTGAACACTTATTTGAACAGAATAGAGATTCTGATATTGTTGACAAGTATGTGTTGTAAAAAAATAATGTTGGAGATGTGCACTTATGTTGAAATAAATCCACATTGTGAAGCAACCCTTACTTGCACTGAATTGGAAGTATTTTAGAAAAATACACTGAATTACAGGGCTTTACAGAAAAGTGTGCTATGTAGACTTAACATGTAGTTACATGATTTTAATATTAATGTCAGGCCGAGTGGGGTGTATGAATTCAGATTAAACTTTTAAAATAGAATTTAAATTGGGTAATTTGGATTAAGAAGCAATTAAAGCTGACCACGCCACCTTGTAAGGGACGAGGACCCGATTAAAAGAGGTTCTAACCCAGAGGTGAGCAGAGGATAAAACAAAATTTACTCCGTTCCAGTAAATTTGTCTACAAATAAGTGTTAACAATAAAAATTAGCAGACTAAAAGTTCTTAAAGTCACTAAGGAATTGGTGACCACTGGACTCGTCACGCGGGGCCTCTTCTTTGGTGGGGGGGGGGGGGGGTCAGGGGAGCTTCTCCAGTCCTCCGGGGCCACGGCGCTGCTCCTCGCGATTACACAGGCTCTGGAGCCTGGGACAAAGAGAGGATCTGCCAGTGGGGGAAAGCAGTAAAGGACCCACGCGTATCCCTCCCGTGTGTGGTGACTCACCGGGTCTGAGCGGCTATATCTAAGCCGCCCAGTATGGCGCAAACACTCGTTGAGCACCGCCGTGCGTTCCAAAACTGGCCCCACTTCGTGGCTCCCGTGCGTCTCTCTCTCTCTCTGTTCGTCCTGCTTGGTGCCGGTGCTGTGCGCCCTTGTTCAGCCTAGTAGTCTGCCATGTTGCTCGTTACACACCGCCATTCAGCGTCGCTTCTGCCTGTTGCCTGTCTTGCTGCCGTTCACCGCTGCCTCTCCGCCGCTCGCCCTGCGGCTCCCCCTCTCTGCTGTTGATTATCTCTTTTGTTTGCTGTCATTGCCCCAGATTCTGTCCTGCGTAATCAAACTGATTGGCACCAGGTGCGCTCAACCAATGTTCACAGTCTCTGTTCCCGGCACACACAGGCAGGCAGTGGGCGTGACCTGAACCCATCCAGAAAAAAAAAAAGAAATATACAAAGAAAAGCAACACAAGGCATGCAATTTGGCAAACCAACACAGAAATCAAAACAAATAATTTCACAACAAAATATAAGGAACACACACCAATAATCATGCAATAAAGAAAATCAAAGTAAATAAATATTCCCACATTAATAGGTCGTGATCTAAAGTGGCCTGAAACTCCAGGGCTGAACATGAATCCACTCTGGCCCTGATATTCAGTCTCTGTTCCACAATGATTCTGGTTTATAGGGTTTATTTATTTGTATTTAATCTTCTGTGGATGAATCCGAGATCCATCAGAGCTGCCAGGAGAATTTCATTAAGGTAACGGCCATTAAGCACAAAATTACGCAGCACTGCTTGAACTGTGTTATTAGAAGGATATAAGATGATTTTCGTGGCATAATTTGCTTTTCAGGATCTTGTTTCTCACTAGATGCTTCAATCAGAGGCGGATCTTGTCAGAAAAGGTTCAGGTAGCTTTGAGGCTCCACACATCTCTGACAGGCGATGGAAACTCGTGCGCATACGTGGAAAAGCGAAACAGAAATGGACAACATGGACGATTGTTTTAGCTGCAGATCAGAACTGGTCAAGCACAGTGCATCTTTTAAATCATGGCAACAGAAGGTGACGCGCACCTACAAAGGCCTGTTGACGTTTCGAACTTTCCATTTTGCATTTGGACTGTCAACATGAAGGTAAGAAAATTATTTCATGTTTTCTCATCAGCTGATCTTCTCTGAACACTGTGTTTTGGCTGTATAACCGTACAGGAGAATGTGTAGATAAAACTGTTATTTTGTTACCTCCGCAGGAGGTTATGTAATCATCGGAGTTGTCTGTTTGGTCTGATAATTAACAGCATAACTCAAAAAAAGTCATGGAGGGATTTTCACCAGATTTTTACAGAATGCCCGGAAGGGCCAAAAGTAACAATCGATTAGTTTTTGGAGGTGATCCGGATCACCGTCTGTACAATTTTGAGAGATGGCATCTCTCAAAATTGTACAGTCCTTCAAAAAAATCCTGGATCAGACGGTGATCCGGATCACCTCCAAAAATCTAATAGTTGTTACTTTTGGGCTTCCGGCCATTCTGTAAAAAATGGTGAAAATCCGTCCATGACTTTTCGAAGTTATGTTAACAGACAGACAGACAGACAGACAAACAGATGGCCTGGCGAAGGTCTGCGCTCTCCGAGTGCGTTTCTAAGTTTAACATGGAAAGTTCGGTGGAAAATGGCTGCTGGTCCATTTCTCATAAAATGTTCCAAATATGATCAGTTGTGTGTGAAGGCATTGAAGGGTCCTCGGAGCCTCTTTTTAAGGTTCCGATCAAACATTCAGTTTATCATGATGTGGATATTGATTTAAATGTGCCGAGACCAGTAAAATGAATAATTTACATGTTCACTATGAAAAACGTCAAAAATCTGCATTTTATAAATTGATATTTGTTATTTCACAATGTGGCTGCACATTGGAGTAGTGGTTGGCACTTTCGCCTTGCAGCAAGAAGATACCCGGTTCTGTATAATTTGGTTTCAGAAATTAAAAAGCAAGATGGCGACTGGCCCATATTTCATAAAACACTAAGAAATGTGTATCTTTGGTAACCATGACGATGGAAGTATTTGAAGAAGCGTCGCGAGGGGAAACGTCCCGACGTCAGAACGTGCACGTGTAATATCCACATCAAAAATATGTATTTTTATAAACACTAATCATTGTTATTATTATTTCACAACAATTGGCACTAAATGTATGTTATTTTCACTGTATTTAAATCGGCAAAATATAGTTAATTTACAAATATTTGCTGTTAGCTACAAGAAAAAAATGTGTACATTGGGGATGGAAATCAAATAGTAAATGCTAATGGTAGTTTGCATGTTCTCCCTGTGCATGCGTGGGTTTTCTCCGGGCACTCCGGCTTCCTCCCACAGTCCAAAAATATGCTGAGGTTAATTGGTTACTTAAAAATTCTCTATACACCGCTTTATCCTCACTCGGGTCGCGGGGGGTGCTGGAGCCGATCTCAGCTGACTCGGGGAAGGCAGGGGACACCCTGGACAGGTCGCCAGTCTGTCGCAGGGCTACATATACAGACAAACAGTATGAAATGAGTAGTACTGGGCTGCACAAGGAACATGGCTCCATTCATTCTGTGTACATCTGACTTCAAATACAGCACTGAGTCCTGCCACATTCAGAAATACTCTGATGACACTGGCAATTTAGAGTAATCAATTAACCTCAGCATATTTTTGGACTGTGGGAGGAAGCCAGAGTTGATTATTATTACGGTTATTTTAATATAATTTTTATTTAAATACATCACAGATGTTTCCTGTGGTTTCCATTATTTTTTAACCCATATTCACAGTGGTTTACTGTATTATATTGTTAAAATAATGGAATAGTGTATTGTCCAAGTGAAAAAGAACAGCAAATATCTGTATTTATTTTGTAAAACATTATTATATTATTATTATTATTATGTAGTAGTAGTAGTATTTCAGAAAATATAATCTGTAATACAATAATTATTATTTTGGTTCTACTTTAATAGTATTATAATTTAAATACTTTACAGATATTTTAATCTATATTCACAGTTGTTTACTGTATTATTATTGTTAAAAGATCATTTTTGTAAAACAGATTTAGTGTTTTGCATTTTGATGCATGGTATTTATGGAATTTGGAGTTAAAATAAGTGAAATGATGGAGAAGTAAAACGAGGAGCATTCATGAGAGCTGGTTTGTGACGTTGCAGAGCTGTGTGAGTTTTTAGTCTCTGCTGACTAAAGATAAACAAAGTGAGGATTTTAGTTGAGAAGTTTTCTTTCTGGATTAGTCTCTGAGCAGAAATGTGAAGCATCTTCCTGAAACCCTGAAGCTGGAGTCGATCAGAGACTCGGGGTGCAGCAACATGTTCTCCTCTGAGTTCCTCTGAGGTTCTCCTGAGCGTCCCTCTTTGAGCAGCTTCACCTCTTTGCTCCAGTTTCCTGAGTCTGTGTTGAAATGTTGTTTTTGTTTCTGTTTCCAGCGGACGTCGGACCCCAGCGACTCTCCAAGGTACAGCACACCCTCACCTCCACCATGCGCTCCCTCCTCCTCCCCCCCTCCCTCCAAGCGTCCTCGCTTGTCTCCCTCCCTCTCTCTCCTCTTCCTCCCCCTCTTCCTCCTCCCCCCTCCCTCCAAGCGTCCTCGCTCTTCTTCCCCTCTCTCCTCTCTCCTCTATTCTTTTTCCCTGCATCTTTCCTCTTCCCACCCTGTCCTCCTCCCCCTCTTGCTCTGCTTTTTCTGCCCTCCCTCACTCCATCTCTCCTCCTCCTTCTCCTCCCCATCTCTCCTTCCTTTCCTCTTCACCTGTCCCTCCCTGAGGACTCCTCGTCCTCCTTCTCCTCCTCCGATTCTTTTTTTCTCCCATTCTTCTCCCACTCGTTCGTCCCTCCTCCCCCTCTCGCTCTTCTTCTCCCATTCCTCGGCCTCTCTCTCCTGACCCCTCCTCCTCCTGAT